>NC_020494.1:21683080-21860475 GCF_000184155.1 Fragaria vesca subsp. vesca | reverse complement strand
GAGAGAGAGAGAGATAGGCTGCGCTGGATGTTACGAAGTGTGGGAATTAAAAATGAGAAGGAAGATCGGAATGTTAAACATATAAGAGAGAGAGAGGGTGGGGTCCATCTGTGTGAAAATTTACCGCGGTTTAACTAGTGGGGTTGGCTGTATGGATAGACATAGACTTGAGGATATATACCAACTCGTATACTAACGTCAATGACGACTATGCCCCTCTCGTGCTTCTTGGGTCTTTCCTTCTCTTTTTTTCTTTTTTATTTTTATTAAAAATACTTTTTATTATAGTTCGTCATTATTTTAATACTCATATGATATCAACTGAATTAGGCATTATCAATTCCATAACGTTACCTAATTATCTTAAACTACATATAAATGATAAATGATAGACACGAGTAGAATGAGACTGGATTTAAAAGAGATCGTTATTGTGTATGGGTTAATATTAGTACAACTTAAGACACTCTGTATAAAAAAAATAAAGATGTAGTTCTAAACACTAAACGTGCACTTAGCTTCTAATTTATCTTAATTTACAATAAATAAAAAAGAAGTATCTAGTGAACTTTTTTTTAACTAGTATCTAGTGAACTTTCTAAAGTATTTTTTTTTTTTTTATTGGAAAGTGAACTTTCTAAAGTCATCTATGGAAATTTACATTGTATTTAGACTGATTATGTCATGATACAAGTAATAAATTTGTCATTTAATGAAGTTCGTAATAGAGTAACTTGAAGGTACTCCCAAAGTAGTATGCATTGACGTGTTTCATCTATTATAAACTTCATAATAGATTAATCATTGTATTTAGACTGATGTGTTTTATCTCGTGATCTATATATGAATATATAGATACATGTTGGTTAGATTTGTCCTCTCAAATAACATGATCAATTGAAGACACCTTAGTTTAAGTTACGATACAGTTTGTATGAGTACACACGGTGTAGGTAAGGCAATTTTCTATGTAGCACATTCGATAACGATGTAATAATGTATACTAAATTATACTCTTAATTACATTTTGTAGGTGCAGAATAAGTAGGCAGTGTGGCATGGTCAAGCTAAACACCCATTTAATAAATTACATTATCCTCCAATAGATGTAGTTAGGAGGTTTAGGTCAATTGTCTGTATGGCTAAACTTTAGCTCAACCAATTACGTATCGTTATCCGCATCATGTTATAAAGTTTAATAAAATGATTGACATATTAATTAATTAAGACAACAACCCACGACTCTGTTTTTTTATGATGCACGTCAATAGTGACTAGATTTTGATACTAATTCATGCTTCAAGACTTTAAAATCACCCGTGAGATTCAGATTCATGTACTCAGTTATTTTTTTTGATAATAAAGAGTTAAAAGCTAAAAAGTTTTTTTTTATCGAGTAAACAACTAAATTATGTGAGTCGAACTCACAACTTCTCACTTACTGAAACAGAGACTATATCATTATACCAAATAGTAATGACTACTGGACATAAAAACCAAAGAGATGGTGTAACGTAAATATGAACTGATATAAAAATAAATAATTAGGTAAGTACATAGTATACCAATATGTGGAAATTAGTTAGATTGCTTGATTATATGCACAAATAAACAGTAAACTTACTCATGACAAGTTAATCATAAAGTCTGATTTACTGATTTTATGTCTCGTTTTGATAAACTAAACTAATGTATATCTTATGCAAAGTGTTTTATTGGGAAAGCATCTACTTGGTGCATGAAGTCTCTAATTCAAGATATTATGTTCTTAGCCTCATTGTTTTAAAAATGTAATTTCTATCATGTTTATAGAGAGGCTATTTTTGTGGTTGATCGACTTGCTTCACTACAATAGTCTGTTTTTACTGGTTTTATTGACATCTTATTTCAGGTACCAACGTTCTATGCAGATGAGAAGAAAAATATAGGCAAGTTTTGATCAAAGTAAAAAAAAAAAGAACAATTTACCTTGAAGCACCAGAGATAAATGATTAAAAGGTATAATTAACAAGCATTTACTTCCGTATGAGGAACAAAATGGAATATACCCAAGTCCATAACTAAAAGAATGCCATTTCTACAGGGTGGACAAATTTAACCAACTGAGTAGTTTAAAGGGTTAATTTGGTGGATTAACTAATCAAAAGACAAAATGTAAAAAAAAAAAAAAAAAACAGAGGAAATGAGCTGTGTGTTAAAAAATGACAGCTGGTTCTGCTAAGGTTCGCGACTTCGCGTTTGGGCCCCCAAGAAACTGTGAACTGTAAAACAAAGTATTTTATTGGTTTTAATCGGGGTAAGTCCTTTTTTCTTTTTTCTTTTTAAAATTAGTTTTGTTGTATGCTTTTTAAATTGAAGGTCTCAAGGCTCGAGAAAAGAGGATTGACTCCGTTATCCGACAGCACCACGTCCCAGCTGGCATTCCGCACTTAGGATAAGATTTAACCATTACACACCACCAGACTCGCTTACCATCAACTTACACTCTTTTTACATAATTGCCACTCATTTCTCTTCCTCGATTTCTCACGTTTCTCTAAAGATATATATTTGTCAGAAAAACGACTCGTATGTATTAATATATGTGAATCAGAACTTACGACCTTTAACTTACGAAGAAAAAATAATACTAATATTAAATATTTGTATTGACAACTCAAACATAATGACTATATATCTATGAGTTGAAGTCACAACGTCTGACTTACTAAAAACAAAAACTATGGCAATACCAAATGAAATTTTCTGTTTACAACGTCGCATATTTTCAAATGTCACTACGCCACTATACCCTCCATATTTTCCTTCTTGCTTCTTGACAGCCTCATTTCTCTTCGTGAAACAACTTGAACATTCCAACATAGACACATGATGAAGAAACCCCATACTCCCAAACACTCACAGACATAGATCCACAAAAAAGGTTTGATCGTGACCCTACCCACATTTTTGGTATCCAAGAACGAAAGCGATCATGCCTGCCCATATGTTAAGCAAAGCCCCTAAATTTCTCCCCCAGACTTCTATCTCCTCCTCCTTCATCTTCTTCCCTTTCAAGGCAAAATAAAGCGAGTGATGCACCCCGAAAGTGTCCCATGGCTTTATAAGCTAAAACACGCAACGATGGCATTCCCGTAGTTATCTCAAACCCGAGCTCCTTTTTCAATGGTTTCGGATAATATCAAACTGACAGGGATTTCTGATTTTTCCCACCTTGGTTTTTTCTTCCCATTTTCCTCGTCCCGCTTTAAAACCAGGTACGGTCGCATCGACACGTGGAGCACACAAAAGTAGTGAAAGGAGGGCCATGCAACCTAACTCTGTGGGCCCCGCTGGTCCTTATCCACCACCTCCACCAGCCCATTCGGTTTCGGCCACGTCAGCTCATCCCCGAGCCGACAGCGAGCACGCACCAGCAACACGTACATCACGTGATCTATTGGTCCAGCTCATCCAGCAGACTGTGGGACCCTGTAAGATAACAAACCCGGTCCGCCGCATTTCGTGGGGATATTGAAGGCCGGTTCGGGTGTGGGGTATGGGCCTCCGCTTATCCGAAGTCGATCTGTTTTTTCTTTTTTTGGGTCGTGGGACCCATCAGCGGGTTAAATGTTCGAGACGTAGCTCTCACGCTATCAAATTCCACGTCCATATTTCATATAATAAAATAATAAATCAGCTCAAAGAAAAAAAAATATATGAGATTCTATTATACACTTTTCCAATAATTTCTGTTAAACATAATATTCAACCGGTTTTTAAATGATGAGGAGATCCATGCTCATGCTCATGGTGGGAGGAGTTATTTTTAATTTTCTACATAGAGTTATTTTAGACGTAATTTAAAAGGTAACTGAAAATGATTCATGTTTGTCAGTTAGTGATCATGGTTTATATTAATATTATATTTACAAGACGATGGACATCTCATATTATGAGATGGCACAAGACACCACATTTGAATTCTAATAATGATTGATAGTTAGATTGTTGGGCTGACTGTAATCTCCCTTTTATGATGGATTTTTGTGCTGTGTTAGTTTGAGATATTATACCAAGCTTGGCAATATTCCACCTTTTTAATATGTGAGCTACATTTTCAGGATTTAGTAGTTACAAGAACCACCATGAGCTCCGAAGCATAGTATGAAGATTGAGATCAATAGTATGAAGCTTGAGATTGTCCGGCAAGTCGCCGTGCAGCGAAGCATGGTAAGCCTGCACCGGAGGAGCATCAGATTTGCTTCTTTTTTTTTTTGTTAGTCCTAGACATCTTTAGCAGGGCAGTCATCATGGGTTCAAACGCGTATACCCAAACCTTTAGGCCCAACATGCATTAGATCATTGTTAAAAGTGTTCAGTATCCACAGCACACAAGGTACAAGCCATTTTATTGCCATCGCCCATAGTCCAGAAGCCCACCTAACCAAAATAAGAGCACAATATGGGCTAGACAAAATCTAACTACTATTTCCTGATCTTCTTTTTGCAGTTATTTTGGTTTGAGAGCAAAACCGAAACCAACACCAGTTACAGTGTTACACCACCACCCTACCAAATTTTATAAATCAAAAGACTAATCCATACGGAGACTAATCAGAAGACTAAACCAACCAAACCCTTCTGATCTACACTGTATAACTATGCCTGAAAGGCCCGGTGAACAAGTTCTTTTGTCCTATATTCTTCTCACAAACCCAAAAAGGGTGATCATGAACCTGCCAAATTCCTCTGACACATTTTTCAGCCACCATATAAATCTGTGGCCTTCAACTATTTGCACAACATTAACAAGATCTAATTCTCACATCTATGACAAAAATCACACATGGTAGATCATCCCCACCTCCAAAGTAGAAGCGTGAGGAATATTTAGTGCATAGCTAGCTGTTCTGCTATTCCTCCTCAAAAACTCGTATCCGTAGTCAATGGCAAACCTCTTCATCCAACTTGACCCCTTCTTTGCATTCATGTATGTGTTCCCTACTATGTAAGCTACTCCGGCTTCCCTAGCTTCCATTAGCTCTCGCAATTCCTCCCTTGCTCCTGTATCGATCTTTGGGCTCTCCGGAACGATGAACCTTACCTTCTTCCTTCGTTGGGGCATTGGCGGTGACATTATTTCTCTCTGTTTCACCGGTGGTGGCGGTGACCTTATTTCTCTCTGTTTCACCGGTGGTGGCGGTGATCTTATTTCTCTTTGCCCCAGAGTAGTAATTTCCGGAGTCATTTCTACATTGTCCTCACTCAGCTGAATCCCGTCTGCATGAGTAGAACGTGTTCCAACAACCGTCATTTTGTCATTTTCATTCTCAAAATCTTCACTCGTAATCTTTTTCTCAGGACTGCTTCCTGATCTTAGGAACTCTGCTATACTACAGACAAGATCATTCTCAAAGCCCACATCATCCTTGTGAACATCCCGATATCCATATCGCACAATGCACCTGTATAGTCGATACTCTCTTGGACCAATTTGCCCCACAAGAAACCGTTCCTCAGGTCTAACATGTGGGACTGGGACAGACTTGATGCAGAGGAAAACTACAACCTGGTGAAAGGCTGGGAGGTTGGTAACAAAGTGGGAGAAGATAGCTGGTATTCCAGATACCAGTTCGGTGTGTATGAGGCCAATCCCACGAACTCGGACAATGCCAAGGCTCGGACCAAGGCTGAGAAGCCAGTTAATGGAGACCTTGTTCTGGACTTCAAACTCATACTTCCTAACTGTTCCATAGTGCCAAACATACATGACGAAGAAAAAGCACAGACCAAGAGCAACAGGAACCCATGCTCCTTGGTGGAACTTGACAAGACAAGCTGAGAAGTAAAGAGCTTCTATTGTGCCAAAGAAGAACACAAAGCAAATTGCAAAGAAGACGCTTTGGTGCCAGCACAAGACAATAACGAGGGACATTAAGCAGGTTGTGACCAGCATCACAGAGATAACTGCAAAACCTGTTCCATATAAAACCATAAGGTTGAAGTACTCTCACATGGACGCATACTTATAAGTGACAACTTAATGTTAGATCCACATAAGATGTAAGCAGCTAGTTTCCCTAATTCTTTTACAGCATTTGATAAATTCCAATCTAGTCAAAAACTTAATATTTGACGCTTTAGTAACCACAGGAATAGGCTTTGCAAAAATGCAGTTACTAACAGATGCAGATACAAAGATGTACTAATTATGAGATAGAAGATTAATAATAAACGGGTGATTTGATTGCAAAACTTTTGATCCATTTCAGAAATGAAACCTCAGTAATCTCTTGTTTTGATACAACATTATGTTCAACACCATCAAACTAAAGGACTTATAGGGCGTGTATAGCACTACAACTTCTAGAAACTCTGCCTAATTACACTACCAAAAAAATCAAACATTGATGGGTTCACTTATTTGTAAATAATTATCATACCTGATGCGTTGCCCATGCGCTTTGTGTCTCTGAAACCAATAGTAACAGCCAGACATAACAGCATCAAGATCCAATTGATTTCTGGGATATATATTTGGCCATGCATTTTGGATGATGTATGGACTATTTTGACTTTAGGGAAGCAATCCAGGGCCGAACATTGCTTGATGATTGAGAAAGTCCCAGTTATGATGGCTTGGCTTCCTACTACAGCTGCAAGTACAGCTATAACCAGAACAGGCCATCTCACTTGCTCTGAGAAGTAGTGGCATGGTGCCAGATTAGCCAAGGAGTTGCATATTTTTCAAATTCTAGAAAGTTCCTGCTAAACAAATCAAGGTGCCTACCTGGTACAGATATGTAGAATCCAATGTGGGAGTTTCCTCCCTGAGTGTAATGTGTAGATATGTAGGCAGCTTGTCCCATGTATGCTAGAACCAAAGCTGGATATACTAAAGAGGTGAAAGCAATCTGCAAACAATGTGAACATATATTAGCCAAACTGATTGTTTCATAATGGTATTAGGCTGAATAAGAGCAGAATGTTATATCTCAGATAAAAGCAAAATAAAATCTCTAAAAGAAAGTTTGCGAAATTTCTTCTTGTTTTCCAGCAAATGTTTTTAAGGCACTAGTGGGATTTGGAACAACAGTAATGCTTCAATAAGACAATGATAATATGCATAGTAGATATCCCGAATTCCCAATCAAAACCATATTCATACAATGATCTCAACTTCATTTGGATAATATAACAAAACCAAAGTAATTCAGTACATAAAATCAAGTTACATTATAGTTTATTAGCTGTAATGTACCTGGATTGACAGCTGCGAAAAGTGTCCAAGATCAGCAAACATGGCTTCTGAACCTGAAAGAGTAGATGTGTGTTAGAAGTCTGAGGAGTCACTTTGCTTGTTATGCCATGTCTTAAGCGCACACTTACCTGTTATGCACAACAAAATCCCACCCAGGGACATCCAACCTCCTTTCTGCGTTTTCTTAAGAAATTTGTACATATAATATGGAGAAAGTGCTTTGTACACCGTCGGATTAAAGTGAATTATATTGTAAAGACCAATTGCACTGATGCACAGAAGCCATGCCAGAACAATAGGAGCAAACAAGAACCCGACTCTATGAGTGCCATAATGTTGAAGTGCAAAGAGGCATATCAGAACTATGCAGGCAATTGGAAGTTCTACATCTGCAAAAGAATCATCAAACCTTCATGAGTACAAAGCCAAATAGTGAAATGAGACAATCAAGTTACGGCTCTGAATCTAAAAGCAGAAAAATTATGAGTACCACTGAAGACTTAAAAATACGAGCAAGCAAATGAGTCCCAGCAGTACATATGAAAAGGATCAGATCGAAAACTACTTGACTAAAAAGGGAATCACCCAAAACTCAAAAAACTGAACAGAACACAAACAATAAAATACCAGAAAGGAACAAAAGTCAAGAACTCACATTTATGATGCTTTTCGGACATAGAAAACTCAAGTCCAGAAACAGCAGAAAACACTGCACCAATTTAGAAAGCAAATCCTAGTTAGTCCAAAAACATTCACTTTTTCCAACTCTGCTATATAACCCAAAAAATTACCAGAAATAGCTGGTGTGAGAACACCATCACCAATCACAAAACAAGCGCCAATCAAAGCAAGAACAAGCAGAAACCTCTGCAACACCCTATGCCTCTCCAAAGTGGACTTCAAACCCGACCCGAAACTCGAATTGGGCTTCAAGGACCTTGCATCACTCTCCTTCTTGTAATCACTAAGCTCCTCATCAGCAGATTGGCAATTGGGCAGTGAGCTCAGTCGGGCGTGTCGACACAGCAAAGAATACAAAGCAAATGTCCCTCCTTCACCATTATCATTAGCTCTAAGCACAATCAACACATATTTAAGAAGAGGCACAAGTGTGAGAGTCCAGAACACAAAAGACAACACCCCAAATATCTCTTCGTTGGTCTCAGAGTGTTTTATGTCTTCAGCAAATGTGCTCTTGTACACATACAGAGGTGAAGTGCTCAAATCACCGTAAACAACTCCAAGGCTCTGATAAGCCAGAGTCAGAACTGTTCTCCATGATTCCTTCTGTTACCATATAAAAGCAAAACACTTGGTCACAAAAAACCGAAAAGGGTTCTCTTCAATATCAAAAACAAAGTTAACAAACAACAAAGCTTACACCTTTATTTACAAAACTGAAATCAAATGAACATTGAAGATCAAAGTTCGCACCTTTACTTGGTTTCGATGAATCCCAGTTTCCAGATCCATGGTGGGTTCTTCTCAGCAATCAGGCATTGAAGAAAAGACTTGTCATTTGGCGAAGTTTAACACTTTAACTTCCCCCAAAGTTTATATTCCCAGAAAAAATGCAAACTTGCACGCACACTTTTGTGGTGTCTTTAATTACAGAGAGGCTCGGATGGTGTGTATGTAAAGTAGTTTTCTAAAATCCTTGACGGGTTTCTTTGGTTTCTGATCAGAAAATAACAAAAACCCAGTTGCAGAAAACGCCTCACCCAGGAGAACACTCAATGCAAAGAGAGCGTTATACACGAAATTACTTTGTTAATTAAGGCCACAGAGAAATAAAGAAAGAAAGAAAGAGAGACAAAGATGGTTTCTTAAGTTTAATAACTAAAAAAATAATAGTATAAGTTTATGAAAGAAGAAAAGCAGTATAACCCCAGCAGTTGAACAACCAACAAGAATAGTGAACACACAAGAAATGACAAAGAGGATGATGTGGTTGTTGTTGCTGTTCTTCTTCTGCTTCTTCTAAAATGACAAGAGAGAAGTGAGAGGAGAGACTTGTGTTTGTACTAGTATTTTTGCAGTTTGGTGGGGGATCTTTGTGAGTTGTTTTTACTACTGAGATGAGTAATATAATGACCACTTGGCTCTGAGAGAGTGAGACACAGTGATATGTGGCACTGTTCTCAGATTTCCAGCAGACAAATTTTGGAGCGTCGAGCCTTATTCTTCCCAAATCTAGTGTAAATTTTCAGAGGGGTTGACTCAGCTAGCTGCCATTGATGAGGAAATGGTGACCCACTAAAACACTAATTCACAACACATGTATTAATTTTCAGACCACAAAAAAAATCGTAGAGCATAATAATTTCTTATTTTCTGTTTTCAGGAAGAACCAAGATGTTCAAAGATCGTGTTTTCGTTTGAAGTGTCTTTACTCGCCATTTGTGTGCTTAAATTCAATAATGACTTTTGTGTAGTATCATTGTGGTGTTTAGGCAGCCACCAAACATGAATTCTGACTTTCTTGACAGGTCTGAATGGTTATAGCTTGACTAGCAAGTTTTTGATGATATTTATAAGATTAGAGCTGATTAATTAATTTAATTAATCGGATAATAACACAAAGTGTATACATTTTTCATGACAATCCACTAATTTTCAAGCCTAAACTAGATCAAGTTTGACTCAAACGCAATGTGTGTCATATGTGATAGGCTATCACTCTAATAAGCAAAGGCCAAAGTGTGATAGGGAACTCGAAAAAGAAAAAGGTATGAAAAAAGAAGAGAAGAGTCACCCCAGTTGTTAATATGTCTCTGTAGTGGGGAATCTCACACAGAATCTTATCCCACCTCAATTTTGAAAGGTGCCTGGCATGTTATCCCACCACAAAGAAAAGCCAGATTAAGGAATTAATAAAATGATGTTTGAGAGGGACTAATTGTTGATCAAAGCAAGACATGACTTAATTTGGGGGATTGTGATCATCATTATTGTTGGAAGCAATAATTATTTTGGATTTCATGGAACTAGCTCTGGCTCTGAAAGCGTCTAAGTAAAGCATATGATATGTTAAATATAAGTGCAACAATATATCAGGACTATTCATTGCAGGCATGAAGCACAAGGCTAGCTATTACTCTATTAGTTGGATTGGTGATGCTTTCCTCTGGTTTCTATTAAGCTTAACTACCTTTTTCATGTTTTGAAAGGGAAAAATAAGCAGTTTTATAAGTGCTTCCCAGCTCTGAAGAGACAGTCGGACTTTTCTTTCTGAAAGAAATTCCTGTAGGAAACAATGTAACTTCATTTGTTAAGAAGAAAATAATACCAGAACTGTAATACAGCTAATGAAATGATCCTTAATCAAGCATCTTTGATCTCCAACCCACCTTTGATATTTTGTATATTAACAAAAGAGGGGAAATATAATGTGATTAATTAGCAAAATGGAGTTTGGATGGTTGGTAGTGTGTTGTTCGATTCTAGAAAATTCCAACACGGTTGGTAAACGATCTATGATTAGTGGGTGTGCCATTGTCACGTGGCAAATTCTAAAGGAGTATGAACCCTAAGCCACCTTCTTTCTTCCCCGATAATCTCTATAGGTCTGGATATAAAACTCTGCCAAGAAAGGAATAGAGTGGAGGACAAAGGAAATAAAGTTCAGAGAATTACGTTCACATTCTTTGCACATACGTATAGGTGTTCGTTTAGAATCAACGACTTCCGGCATGATAAAGTAGCTTGAGGTTCACATTTAAAACCAATTGATAATGGGTGGAGTGACCCAAAACCCTTATAAACTCACATGCAAGGTCTTATATTCCCGATGTAAGATTGATATTTCAACACGACAAGACCCTGAAAATTAAGCAAAAAGCACGCAAAACACATGGAAGTTGAGGATCTAGCTGCAAGACAATGCATCTAATTATCAACTACACTGTAACTGGTTGCATACATCACACATTCACACCACAGTGAACCTAATCCAAACCAGCAGCAAAGAAAATATATACTGGGATGGTGCATGAATCAATTTACAATAGAACCTACTTCTAGCGCGGCCAGAATTGCATGGTTGGGATCAAATGGCTCATCACGTCCCATGTCATCAACGTAACATTTTAGGAGCTACATAATCTTGAAAACTTTGCCACTGGCGGGGGAAACAATTTCATGGGATCGTGACACACAAGACTATTGAGCACGAGCGTGTTTTATTTTGTTGCTGACTCTCATGTGGTGTTTGGACTTTGAAGCAAGTATGATATAGCAGACACATAAGATGTACTATGATCGATCTACTGTATTTACAGGTACCAGATCGAGACTCTGATGGAGAACTCTAATCACTTTCTTGTTCATAGCAACACGTACTGACAAGTCTATCTTGGCTTTGTTTGGCAACCCCGATCGAACTGACGGAAACTGTGATATGATACAACCATAGCTTTCACTATGACATATATCCACATGAATGACGAATCAAATTAGAAATTAACTATAAACCTAATGCAAGTAAGCAGCATATTAGTTTTATAGTTTAGTCATGTCTACGACACCAGCAAGGGGCATGGAGTGCGAGAAAGATTATAGAATTAAGAGAGTCGGTCTCATAACCAGAATTCAACCTACATATCCCATTTTATCCACCAAATTAATTAATCAATCAGAGATTAATCACATATATATAGCTCAACATGGGCGGTTAGGTACATTAACAATTATAAACATGCAAGTAAAGAAAGACAACACCATTGCCAAAATGTTAGGTCAAGAAGCATCTAATCATCAAACCATGGTATTGACAAAGTTAATATGACCATATATTGATCATTAATTCATTATGAAATAATTCAACTTAATAAATATTCTGAGACACATATGGGTCACCCCGTCACTGATGTTTATAACAGTCTTTATATGTTTTACCTAATTTTTCACTTACCCTCTGTTTGTTCTTTATGGAAAACTCGTTTTCTTTTGTTTTCAATTTTCTTCTGCTGCTTGCTTTCTTTGGAGGATATTTGATCTCTCATATCTTCTCCGGAAAACAAAAAGAATTGAAATTTGTGTAGTCCTTTTGGTTTGAAATTTACATTTGTTCAGTCATTATGATTTCATTTTAATCTGAATGGTCCTTAAAGTCACGATTTTCTTTCCAGATAGTCATTTCTTTAATTTTCTATATTAAAATGCTGACGTGGCCGTTAAAAACATTAAAAAATCTAACTTAAAAAATTGACTTAAGTACTATCTAAAAGGAAAATCATGACTTTAAGAACTATTCAGATTAAAATAAAATCATAATAATTGAATAGATGTCGACTTCGTATCAGTATTTAACTCAAACAAAAAAAAATATTGTGTGGACGTAATGAAGTTAAACAACACGTGGCGGGTTTCTGTTTGGGTCGGCTTACCGGGATCCATTTGATGACGCAAACTGCAAACCCCACTCCTTCCCTTAAAAAAAGCACATCCAGCCACCTGCACTCGTGACACCCCAAAATCCAGGCACGTTTGTCTGTGCTTCTATGACAAGCGCTTTTGCTCAAAGCTGGAAGTATCGAAAATAACACTTGGATGCAGTGAGTTGGCAATGCTACATTGGTCTGAGGTGTTCTAGCATGCTCTAGAATCACTGCATGATTAGCTCATTAGAATGAGTACACTGTAAACAGTAACAATCTTACGGTTTCCGACTCTGTAAGCACAATAGTACCAAAGAAGTTTCAATACTCCGATACAGAAAATCGGCAAAAAAATCATGATGTAACATGAAAAATGGCAAAAATCAGCCGATTTTATTACCTGTAAAGATTATTTTTCAGTGTCTCACATAGAGAGGTTCTTGTAGCAAAAAATAAAGAACCTGGGACAATTCTCTCTCTAGGTAACCTAGAAATCACACCATGTAAGTCATTCCCACTTCAATGATGTTCATGTGTGGTACAGTGTAATTTGCAGCACCAGCTCTACAGTTCCTCCTCAAGAATCCGTAGAAGTAGTTTATGACTAGCTTCTTCAAGAAGAATGAGTTCTTCTTTGCCCTCACATCTGAATGTGCAAGCAAATAAGTAAATCCTGAATCAGTTGCTTCTCGCAGAGCTGAGAGCTCGTACTCCAGACTAGGGTCTTCATCTGATGACATCATACTAGACGGCAATGCTGCACTAATACCATTTTCTTCTGAGGCAGAAGTAGAAGATCCTACCTCTTGGAGCCTTGAATCACGCATCAATGGGAACTTAAGATCCTCGATTCCATCGCCTTCTGGATACCCAACTGAAACGCTGTCACTGTCTGATTCATTCCAGTTGTTCTCCAATGCAATATCTTGAGCCTCCCTCCTCAAAAACATCTCCAGGCTTTCGACAAGAAGTTGCTCAAATGAATGGTGATCTTCCTTCCGAATATCAGTGTAACCATACCGAGCAATACAACGGAACATATGATAGTCTTTTGGGCAAAGTCTTCGGAACAGAAACCTCTCTTCCTGAGGAACCACAGGCACCGGGACATACTTGATGCAAACGACAACTATAACGGAGTGGATAGCTGGTAAGTTGAGAAGGAATTGCCCAAGAATGGATGGGATGCCTTGGACAAGCTCACTGTACAGCATTCCAATTCCAGGGACTCTCACGGTCCCAAGGGTGGAGCCAAGCTCAGTCATGAAGTCCATGGATATCTTCTCCCTGACTTCACTTCTGTACTTCAACATACTCCCATAGTTCCAAATGTACATCACACAGAGGAAGAAAGAAGCAAAAACAAGTGGCAGCCAACCACCCTGATAGAACTTCGATAAAACAGCAGACATGTAGATGAGCTCTACTGAACCAAATACAAGGGGGAATAACAAAGCCACAAACAAGTTGGTTTGCCAGATGAGAAGCATAACGAGTGTCACCAAGCTAGTGGTAACTATCATGACACCAACCTCAGCTATCCCTGCATGAAGTATATAACCACATTAGCACATTTCTCTGTAGTGCTCACAAAATTTTGCAATCTCACAAAATATGTAGGAAGGAGGAGGGGACTTAACCATATGCATTGGCAATCTCTGTGGTGCTTTGAAAGATGGCCACTACAACTATGCACATGACCATCAAAAACCAATTGATCACAGGGATGTAAATTTGGCCCATCATCCTCCTTGAGGTGTGAACTATCTTCAGCCTTGGGAAGCATCCAAGAGCCATAGATTGCTTAACACATGAAAATGTAGCAGATATCATTGCTTGGCTGGCAATCAAAGCTGCAAGGGTGGCTATGACAATGACTGGCCAGAAAAGACTATCTGTTTGTCCATAAGATTCAGGGAACTGTAAGAGTCAGAATAATGCACCAACCGCCAAGAGATGTCCCTTATGAAACAACTAGAGTAAAACTGAAATGAATAGGTAGCCGTGATGTTGGAGTGTCACCTGGCACAGAATCATAGAATATTCTAGGAGCAGAATGAGGGAATCTCATAAGATAAGCAGCTTGACCCATGTAAGCAAAGAGAAGGCATGGGAACACCACAAAAGAGAAGGCAATCTGTGTAAGATGTATAGACTATATAAGATTTCTGAAAAATAAAACAGGCAGAAGGAAAGGCTATTGAATGACCAACCTGTATGGCTCGTACAGAGAAATGTCCTAGATCAGCAAACATAACTTCAGCTCCTGCAATGGCAAACCAATGCAATGGTGTATTTAAACAAGTTCTTGAATCCACTAGACAAATTGATATCGAAAAATAAAATGGCTATAACATGAGAAGATTCATTAAATATTCTTAGGCTCTACCAAAAAGAACTGGCACATTATATATAGAGAGGATTTCCATAAAAAATCAAGTTTCTACTTCATGGAACTACCAAATTTGAAGTTTGGATATTTATTTTGGGTACTCCATAATAACACTATAAGCAATCCAAGTAGAAAGAGCTAGTAAGGCCAGCAGAGACACTTCAGTTTCAACAGCCATAGATCTAAACATCTGTCGATTGGGGTTTAGGCAAATGAGTATAGTTCAAGCCAAACCAAATGTTACTAGCTGTTTGCTTTATCATAGATATGCCTGGCCAGTAAATCATTACCCTCCTAACATGAGAAGCAGACATCTCTTTCACTTAAAAAAAGATAATAGATATGTGTCATCTGGTAGAGGTATCTTAAAAACTTTGCTATTCTCTCCTGGTCTTCTTAAGGTTCAAAGTTGAGATATACCTGTTATGCACAGAACACAACCACCAAGAGCATACCACGCTTCTTCATCGTGCTTCTTGAAGAAAAGATATATATAAATAGGATTGAATGCCCTCAGGACAGTAATATCATGCTTTAGTACATTGTAAAGTCCAATAGATCCCAGAGAGAGAAACCACAAAGCAAGGATTGGAGAAAACATGAAACCCACTTTACTAGTCCCGAACTGCTGTATGCCGAACAATACTATGAGGATTAGGATTGAAACAACAACCACAGCATCTGTAATAAAAAGGAATCAGATTACAGGCCATCTTGCACCAAATGCAATAATTGGCTATAACATGTTGTACATACTACAAAGAAAAGAAAAATCCAAGTGAAGTGAATGTGTAGTTTGGTAGGTGTAGACATACAATTGTCTCTAACCAATCGACACCCACTGCATCATATAAAGCATGTTACACTCAGGAAGAAATGAGTTTCCTACAGATTTTGATTTGATATTAACAGAATTACCAAGTATGTAATAAAAATAAGATATGAAAACATATAATGAACGCTTGCAGTGTCTGTTTCATGTCCAACTCATAAGTCATAAGTCACTATGATTTTTTCCAACTGTTCATATCTATTGTAGACAAGATCTGTAATCAAATGAACCGCAAATACTCAAAAGGAAAAACAAATACCCACTTGTGCCAAATCCGGGAACTTCACCCTGCAGACCACTCACAGCAGACATCACTACAATAACCGAAAAAAGAACATCAGTACAGTCCCACACAGATAAAGTGAGCCATTTTGTATCTTAAGTATGAAAATCATTATTGTGGTTACAGGCAGCTCAAAAGGAAATCAATTCTACTTCCAAAGTAATAATAAGTGCGAACATCATTACAATCCTACACAGATAAAGCAACTCATTTTGTATTTAAAGTATAAAAAATTGTGTGTATTGTAGCAGTTCCAGGTAGCTCAAAGGAAAGCAATTATACTTCCAAAGTAGTAAGTGCCAATAATTAACTTGATCAAGTCAAGACAACCCTTCTTCCGACAATGAAGGGATAACTAGTTGTTATTGCTTGTTACAAATATGCTAAAGAGAAAGTGGGGAGTACTAGAACTACACATTCATGCAACAACCTTTCAGATGCTCAAGTGTGACTATCTGTGTACCTGATATTGCGGGTGTTAAGATACCATCTCCTATAATCATTGAAGTCCCCATCAGAACGAACAACAAGAGGAGAGTTTTTGAGGCTGATCTCTTTTCTAAAGTCTCTTTTATACGCAAAGCCCTTTTCAATTCTGGAGTGGGTAATTTTAGTCTAAAGCTTGAGATATGTTCATCAGCTGGCTGTTGATTTGGCAACATATTAACCTTTGCATATCTGCATATTAGTGAGTACAATGCAAATGTTCCTCCTGCAATTGGAAGCATATGTATGGCAATAAGTATACACCAATCCACATTACTAACAATTAAACAAGGAGAATACATATTTGATAAGAGAAATTCCTGCCTTCTCCATTGTCATTGGCTTTGAGAACTACAAAAACATATTTTGCTAATGGTATGATGGCAATTGTGTACATCACTAGTGATAAAGCCCCCAAGATATCAACATCCGAATCAATGTTCACCCTGCCGAACACATCAGTGAAGACATATAAAGGGCTGGTGCCCATGTCACCATAGACAACACCGAGTGTTTGGAAAGCTAAAGCAAGAGTGCCCCAGATAGAAGAATCCTGTTTATGAAATAAAGGTTAGTAAGACATGGATAGTAGCATTTAGGGGGTGGGTATGATTACTAATCATACTCTTCAGCAGCGTACATTATAGAGCTAAGACAGACTAATCTTGGATGCAAAGATGAAGTTGGTGTCTGTTAGTAAGCCATGCTCACTCTTTTTGGTGATTCATGGCCTCATCATTCTATCTGGAAACTATTGAACACGTCATACCTATACTTCACAATTAACATATATGGGAATAATAGTAAGTAGGTCTATGACACACATATATGATAAGAAGGATTCCAAACATATTTAATCGTTGGAAGTTGGAACTATGATTGCAGCTTGCTCTCAGATCCTGACTCTGTGAGCATCATTTATTTATAATGTTCGTAGTTAGAAGTATATGTCAGATTAACTGTTCTTGGCTTCACTGCTAAAACCTCTCACATATCCAGGAAAACCGTAGATCCTCAAGCATGTTCATTACTTAGAGGAATGAAGTAAACACCTGCCAAGTTATCATTCCTCAATTCGATAAGGAAATGAGCACCATATTCTACATCAAGCTAAAAGCAACACAATGCAACTAACAACTCCTCTCACATGTAACACTCACCTAGCATTGTGAACCTAAGGCAGATTTCCACGCTCAGAACAGAAGACATTACCAGAAATGGAGTAAATCAAAGACCTCATACATTTATTTACTTTCACCACATGAACTGATTAAGAAAAAAACACTTAAAAGAGCTAATCTTTCAAGTCCTTTCACTTGCAAATTGTCAATACTTCATCCAAAAAGCTCAAAAAATCAAAATTCACAGATTGGGTTCATTCCAACTTTTCAAGACTACAAATTCAGATTGCATTTACCTCAAAGCACCATTCTTTTCACCAAATTTCGTCAAACCAAAAACCAAATTGCTCACCTTGAAGCGGTGGGCATCAGTACCAGCAATCTCCATAGCTTCAACATCAAAGGAATCAGCTCTCTTGGGCTTTTTCACAAGCCTCCTCCTAAGATAACCTCCTTCTTCTCTGCCTCCACTATCAGAATTAGGCACAATCTCAGTCTCCACTTCACTCCCATCAACCCACCTCAAATCACTCCCACTTCTCGACACCACTCTCTCACTCCCTTCTTCAATCTCATCTCTCTCCTCCATTTTCACACCAAACCCTTCAAAACCCAGAAACCAAAATAGTATAAAGCACCAAACTTTGGGATTCAAAACCCTCTCCAATAATTGGTCATGGGATATTTCGGATTTTGTCGTCTTGTAAATTATGAATGCCCAGCTGCCTAACCTTTGCAGCTGAAACTGAAAGGACAGCCATTGTGAGTCTGAAGAGAAACACTGGGCTTCTGTGACAACAAGACAACGTTTGCTTTGCTAAACTAGTAGAAAGATGGATACATATGGTCCATAACGAACCTTAAATCACTTTTCTTTTTGTTTATTCTGATGTGTCTGTGTGTTTCTATTTATAGGAATTCTGTTTCTGATCGTTTTAGATAAAATGGAAACTTTTTTACATAAGGTGTGAGTGCCGAGTGATGAGGGGGATCCAGTTTGTGACATAGTTCATCAGTCAGTTGCTGATTTTTACTGATGTGGGAAGCCGATGTTTCTGCTGAACCATGGCATTCCCTCAGTTTCAGCTAATATCATACTCATCAGCTAATATCATATTTGATCCATCGTGAAAAAAAAAAAAAATCGCATCATTAATCATTCTTTCATCATCAGATTTCATTTTATAAAAGGTACATTTGTCTTTGTTGAAAAAAGGCCACTAAATATTGAGAAAAAGTTGCAAACCAAAAAAGGAAGGGGGAGAAAATAACAAAGGTTGATTACAATGGTTTCTGAGTTTCTTAGTAATATAATGACACGTTTACTTACTTAGAATAAAATTTATCATGAATGAAAGACGAAAGAATGAGAGACGGAATGAAAATGTTAAAGGTATGTAGAGATTTCAAGATCTCTATTGGTGCCTTTTGTTTAGTGTTCCTATTGCTAAATGAGGACAAAATGAATACCACATTGCCCTTTTTCTTCTTGTATTTCTGTGTACTTTGGCAAGTGATTAACTAATTCATATTGATGGATTTAGAACCATTGCGGCCGTGTCAAAAAGACCCAATGGGCCCATATAAGTAATAAAGCCCGCAAAACAGGCCCAAGAAGATGACAGTTGGACACGCCATATCCAACGCTCACAGTCACAGGGAGAAAGCATTAGCAGTTGGCTTCTCTGTGTGACTAGGGTTTATTAGAGCTCTCCGATCACAACCACAGCCCTCTTCTCGCTCCGATCGACCGTCGCCGGCCAATTCTCCAAGGTAAAGTTTCCAATTCTCTCTTTGTCTGCCTCTGAAAAGCCGTAATCATCTCCTTCGCGACCTCGGCTTCCTGATCACACCTGGTTTTGATCGGCGAATTTTGATATTCTCAGGTTGATAGTGCGGTTTTCCGACGATGACTCGTGTTTACGTCGGCAATTTGGATCCTCGGGTGAGCGATAGGGATCTTGAAGATGAGTTTCGCATGTTCGGCGTTCTTCGCAGGTCGTTTTTACTGCTCATAATGTTGATATTTCTTTTACTGTTGTGAGGTAATTATGGAGATTTTAATAATTTTGATAGTGATGTAAGATGCGATGAATATGATCACAGTGTGTGGGTTGCTCGGAGGCCACCGGGATATGCCTTCATCGAATTCGATGATCACAGGGATGCTCTGGATGCAATTCAGAGATTGGATGGTTTGTCACAACGCTCCATATGATCTTTTGTTATTTTTCGACT
Organism: Fragaria vesca subsp. vesca; assembly: GCF_000184155.1. Classification (NCBI taxonomy): domain Eukaryota; kingdom Viridiplantae; phylum Streptophyta; class Magnoliopsida; order Rosales; family Rosaceae; genus Fragaria; species Fragaria vesca. The sequence goes on along the minus strand of NC_020494.1, from coordinate 21,840,502 downwards.
CTGCATTGTGTGTGTTTGTTTGCTGAGGTGCTAAAGCTCATAACATTTTGTAGAATTAAAGCTCGTTATCTCCCATTTTTTTGAGTCTGCAGGAAAAAATGGTTGGCGTGTGGAGCTGTCTCATAATTCCAAAGGTGGTGGTGGTGGTGGTGGAGGCCGTGGTGGGCGTGGTGGAGGTGACGATTTGAAGTGTTATGAATGTGGTGAACCTGGACATTTTGCACGAGAGTGTCGTATGCGTGTTGGTTCACGGGGATTGGGTAGTGGAAGACGGAGAAGTCCTTCCCCTCGACGTGGCCGTAGAAGTCCCAGTTATGATGGTTATGGGCGCAGGTGTGATGATTACTTTTGATGTATTTTAGCTTGTGCTGTATGCATCTCTTCCTTTTGGTTATTGATTTTGACGACCAGCTTGGTTCATTTGTTAAGTAGTACTTTGAACTTTATGATTTATAGTCTCCATCTTAAGTTTGGCTTCTCAGCCCACTAAAACAACAGATTTAAATTATAATTTTGTTTTTTGATTAAACAAAATTTCCAATCTGTTGGCCATTGTATTGAAATCATTACACGTATCACAGGGCTTATAGTCCACGCAGGAGAAGATCTCCTCCTCCTCTACGACGTCGCACCCCATCACCTCCTCTTCGACGTGGACGTAGCTTCAGCAGGTCTCCCCCATACCGCCATGCTCGACGTGTTTCACCTTATGCCAATGGGTAAGTAGTGGCATTACAATGTATTGCTGTTTCTGTTTACAAAAAAGAAAGCAATATTGGCATACTTTGTTAAGACTTTAGTATGTACTGCATTAGGATTTCTTGTAATTTTACTTGCAGCTAATGTCCTGTGTTTGTTTGTCTTTGCCAGGGACTGAGCTGGAACTTGATTAGAGCAAATGCTGGATGGATATTGAAAGTCTAATATCTCTCTAAAGTAGTTCTGATAGGATTGGTTGAACTGACAAGAAACATGTTAGTTTTGTTGATGATGTTGTGACAATTCTGTCGAAGTGTTTTTGCCGCATAAAGGGGTGCTTTGGTCACTGTTTTGCGCCGGCGTTCTCTCTTCGGCTTACTGAAACTTGGAGGTCGAATTTCTACTTTTATGTTTCCCTATTATATCTGTTTATATATGTCTTTATATAAATTTCCTGAGTGATTAGATTCCATTGTTTTTCTCAATTTTCCTAAAAAGTTTATTTGTTTTTGTTTTGAGGTATGATTTTCGGCTAAAACAGCTTTATTTTGCCGCTTACTGCATCTTTGTGCACACTGTTCCATCTCTGTCTTCACCACAGTCTTCTACTTGTAGTTGCTCATGCTTTTTGTTCAGTGAAATTGAAACGTCTAGCAACTTCGGTGCTCTGGTTTGCTATGTTCTGCAACAAACTTCCTGAATAAACTTTCATGTTAGTTGCTCCAAGAAGATGAAGTTGCTTTCTGCCTCTCTCATCTCTGCACTTCACCTACTCACGTTGTCTGCATGTTTTACTTGAGAAACTTGGTCGTATCTTATCGTGTTAGTGTATCATCGTCAACAATGTTTCTGTCATACCTCACATATAGTTTCATCGGATCGTCAACAATGCTCTCTCTGCTGTTTGTTGCACAATTAGTTATCTTCTCCCAAGTTGGGTTATCAATGGTTGAAAAGTGAGCATCCATTGTAGTAACTTTGGTGGGTAAGTATTGGTCATTTACTCAATGAGTTGAGATGTTTGGGGATCCTTCTCGGCCCATGGGAATCATTCTCTCTCGCCATTTTATTGTTGATCTTCTACTGAGTGAGTTGAGATCGTCAACAACGCCCTCGTTGCTGTTTGTTGCTCTATTGGTTCTATTCTCCCAAGTCCGGTTATAAATGGTTGAAAGTAAGCATCATGGTAGTAACTTAGTGGGTACTTAGAACTGATCACTTTCCTCATTGAGTTGCTGAGTCGGGTTCTCTTCTTGCTCATGGAGTCTTTCTCACAACCTCCATCTTAGTGTTTGCCAATCTACTTAGTGAGTTCAGATGAATTGCAGAACTTTTTCTCTCCTGGAGCCTGCCTCACTCCCACGTCCTTTGTTGTTGCCTTCGACTACATTGCACCCAGTTATACTTGCAATATGTGACTGTATAGGATTTGAATTTGCAAATGTGAGCCTATGCAAGCTTATAGGATTTCATTCATTTTGACATGTGTGATCTGCTTACTATGTTAAAGTTGGCTAGTGGTTCATTGGCTCTCTTGGGTATTCATTATGATGCCTTGAACGGTCCATTATGGCTCTGATGTAACAATCCCATCTTTATTCATTCGTGTACAAACTAATTGCTTGAATTTTCACTTTGATTGAAATAGTATTTGCTTGGAGATTTGTAGTATGTGGATCCTTGAATTTGGCGTTTGACATGTAGAAAGTAGAAACTAGTACCAGGTTAGTGTCATTAATTTTACTATTTGAAATATATGGTTCACGTTTTCTGTTCTTGTGCTAGGTGAACTTGATCCCTTGATCAGTGGACACTAAAACATGTTCGATACTAGATGCATCGCTTTAGTTTTAAAATCAACTTATAATCGGCCAAAATTGAACGCTACCAAATATGATGCACAAAGAAGATGAGAGCCACGCTGGACTGGTACCCTTTTCCATTACAATAATGCTGGAGGCCACCATATATATCTAGGGAGGTAGTAGATCTATTTACAGAACTCAAAGACTCTTAAGATAATCTCAAAATGGAGAACTCGAGAGAGGAGAAGAAGCCTATGTTTCTCGGCATCTTTGGTATAATCAGAGCAGCCATAGAACTCCCTTTCATCAATCCCAGTTTCATTGCCTTCACATTCATCACATACCTTCCTCTATTTTGCATAATGATAATACCAAAGTTGCTGTTTGAGCGTACGAGACTCAGGGAGGCATTGCTGCAGCTAGAACAGCTCAGTTCCCACTGCAACATACTCATATCTATTACCTCATGGCTTCTAAATGGCACCATTAGAGTTGGCATTGTTCAAATTTCCGAGCTGATCACCTTCCTGGTGACAGTCACAGTCATTGATTCTGCTTCAACAATATATAAGGCCGGAGCTGGGAGGTCAATTGGTGTCCGAGACCTCTTACGAAACTCGTTCAGAGATAGGTGGGATAACTCTTTCCTAGTGTACATTGTCATGTACTTGCTCTCAACCATATCTTTGGATGCTGTTCTCCTTTATGGTACTGCAGGTCCGTTGCGCTCGTTAAGAAATGACTGGGCGCCGCCCTTGCATTTCTTCACTCAGGTTGGGCTCTCTTTCGTGCGCGACGAGTTCAGTGCATGGTGGCAAGTGGCTCTGGTTGTTTCTGTTTTGGAGGAGGACAAGTTACAATTTGATGCCTTCTTTACATCAGCAAAGTTGAGAAAAGGAAACAGGTTCACAGGTTTTGTTTTGATGCTTCTCTATTTTGGTTGGTGTTCCTTGCCGTACCTCTTGCGGTTGAAGAGATGGAGTTTTACTAGTGGAGTTGCATATGCTTTTGTTGATAGAGGCTTGTTCTGTTTGGGGGAGGTTATGAATTGGGTTGCTTGCACCATTTATTACCATGACTGCAAGAATCGCCAAACGTGGGAGGAGGTTATTGCCAAAGAAGATTAATCCCACATCGGATAATTTGACCAGTGTAGCCGATCTCCAATTCTCCATAGATGTTTACTTCCTGTGCAATGCATTTCTTTCCTGTTGCACTTTAGGTATAGTTTCCTATTGTAACTTGGAGAAGTCACTAAAAGCCTGTAAAAAGGCCATCTCAGTCTTATGAATCAATATTGGAACTTGGATAAGGAGGTCTACTACTGTCTGAGAGCTTGTATGACATGTACTCTCCAATACAAGATTCTTGTGCCTATAATCACATCCTGAACGCTGCCCATCTTGAGATCTGCTTGTTTGAGATTATATATTAGAAAAGAGACAAATAAAATAGTTTAGTGGGTGGATCATACCCAAATGTAGCTATTGACTAGGAACTAGTACCATTTTCTTTTACAGAAGGATAGGAGTTAGTACCATGTTAGTACCTTGGACTAAATGATCCCACCTGCAATTCTCCGGCTGAGAAGGCGAAAGATACTATATATCCGAAAGGGACTTTTCTATTATACATATGTGTATAACATATATCAAGCCGTGAGCCGTCCAATCGTTTAGCAATTGTATAGCAGCCGAACCCATCCGAAAGATATGGTTCACGTTTTGTATTGTTTGTGCTACACAACATGGTCTTGAACTGAACTTGGCCCCTTCATCAGTGGACATTACAACATGTAAGATGCATCGCTCTGGTTTCAAAATCAACTTGGGGTTCAAGTCATGTGTATAAGAAGTCAACTGCTGAAAGTTCCAAACTCTTAAATAATCAGCTAATATTGAACCCGAGCAAATATAATACACAAAGGAAGATGAGAACCACGCTGGACTGGTACCATTTTCCATTACAATAATATGCTGAAAGTCATCATATAGGGAGGAAGGAGTAGATTTATCCACAGAACTCAGAGTCTCAGACACAATCAAAATGGAGAAGAAGCCTAGGTTTCTCGGCGTCTTTGGTATAATCAGAGCAGCCATCGGTATCCCTTTTATGAATCCCAGTTTCATTGCCTATACATGTATCACCTTCCTTCCTCTTTTTTGCGTAGTTATATTACCAAAATTGTCATTCGTGCCTAGTTTAATCAGAGAGGCAATTGTTCTACTAGACCTGCCTGATTACCGCTCCCAAAAAAGGCCAATATCTCTTCCCTTTATTAACCTATCTGAACTGTTCAAGTTCTTAGCTGCAGTTACAGTTATTGATTCTGCTTCAACAATATATAAGGGCGGAGCTGGGAGGTCAATAGGTCTCCGAGATCTTCTTCGAAACTCCAGCATCAGAAGAAGGTGGCGGAATCCTATTTTTGCATACATAATCATGTCCTGGATCTCAACGTTGTCTTTGGATGCTGTTCGTCTTTATGGTACTGCAGGTCCTTTTAGCTCATTAAGAAACGAGTGGTCACCACCTCTACATTTCTTCACTCTGCTTGGGTTCACCTTCATGCGCGACGAGTTCAGCGCCTGGTGGCAACTTGCTCTGGTTGTTTCTGTTTTGGAGGAGGACAAGTTACAGCTTGATGCATTTTTGGCCTCATGGAAGATGAGAAAAGGAAACAGATTCACAGGGTTTGTTCTGATGGTTCTCTACTTTGGTTGGCATTGCTTGCTGTTAGTACTGAACAGTTTCACTAGTGGCGTTGGATATGCTTGTGTCGACGGAGGCTTGTTCTGTTTGGGGACAATTATGAACTGGGTTGCTTGCACAGTTTATTACCATGATTGCAAGAATCGCCAAAGACCGGAGGAGGTTCTTGCCAGGGAAGATTGATGTCATCTCACCTCGGATAATTTAGTCAGTGACTCAGTGTAGCTGATCTCCATATTTACTTCTTGTACAACGATTTCCTTAATTTGTTGTTGCACTTTAGGTATATTTTCCTGTTGTAACTTGGAGAAGTTAAAACTTGGAACTGAAACAATGGAGATAGATAGCAACCTGATCATCAAGCATGATAAGTTAGAAGCCTTTGATATTCTCAGAAAAGCCTTAACAACCTCAGCCACAAACATCAACTTCTTGATCTTCCCCATTATCACCTGCTTTTCTTTGATATTTCTGTTGTTATCTGATTCTTGTTTCCCAATTAGTAGCTTGGAAGCTAAGGCAGAGCAAATTTGCGCATCGTTTAACACGAATTTATGATGATACTGGCATTTTCTATTAGGATGATACTCCATCTTTTTGGTTTGTTTAGTTCAATTGGCTTGATTATATGGTCTGTTTGTTCGGCACACAGAATAACACATCCCTCTTATTCGCACTTTTTTTGGATTTAAAGGTAAACCTTACAAAAGATTGCAACTTTTCATGGAATGCTGCAACTCACTGAGCACGACCTTAATTGGGTATCGGCTGTTGTGTTTGCAACTTTGCATATATGGTACCTGATTTGCTTATTGTTGTTACCTTTACCATCAGGTGTGAGAATAGTGGTTTTCAACTACAATTATGATATCTAACACGTAGTCTTAATCACATTGCTGATTACCTTTTATTTTCAAAACATGGCTGAATTCAACTCAAATTATGATATCTAATACTTAGTCATGTAGATCACTTGATTATAGATAGAAAATCGCCAATATTTAATCTTCAGCACCTCGATTCTACATCAAGTTTCAATCGCCAATGGAAAGGAGAGAATCAAAATAGAGCAAACAAAAACAACTCCTAATTTCTTGAACAGCAATGAGATGTTTATGGGATCAATAAGAATGATCAAATGCTCTGAACAAAACCAAATGCAATAAATTAGTCCAAACAGCCTTTTCTATTTCCTGTGCTCCACTTTTGTTTGCCATCAGTACAACTGAGAGGATTGATCAAAACTCAAAACATAGTCTCTCCAGTCAATTGATCTACATGGCAAATTTCTTTACTGATCCAAAAAGATCAACTTTTTAGTTGCATGCTCTATTTATCTGCAGGACATCTCTACCTTTGGATTCTAGATACTTTGTCCAGATATGTACAAAGAAATAAATAAGCAATGTCCATCAAAACAAAGCCACTCTTTAGTCTTTACCACAAACTTGGAAAACATAACACCATAAACATTGAATCCATATTTCAAACTGAGCAAATGCAATTAACAACTTGAATAATGTTTTTACCTTTGTTAGATTAGAACTTGCAAACTGAGCAAATCCCTCTTCTTCGATTCAGTTACCTGCACGATTATAGCTTAATTACATTACACTTCTAATTACATTAATTACCCCAAGCTCCAAAGCCGACTCTAGAATCATAACAGAAACTCCCCTATACCCAGACTAACACAGTCGATGGCAACTAGGAACTAGGTCCAAGACTCTTCTGAGCATCTCCAGTAGTTGTATTAAAATTATTGATAAGTATAGCAATAATTTAGATTTAGTTATTGATTTTTAGCATTTGTTTCCAGCAAGGATTGCTATTCGATTGCTAAATCAAATTTTTAAAACGTTGTGCAAAATTGCACCGTTGGAGAATTTAACAATAAATACATTCTCTCACCTCAAATTGATAAATGTTAGGATTTAGCAACTTCTTAGGCATTACGCTGGAGCTCTTATTTATCTTAAAAGTTGACAAATTAAAAAAAAAATTTGAATTAGGCATTCTGCTGGAGATGCTCAAGTCCTCCACAAAATCAAAACAAAATATTGTGTCACATACCAGTAGAATTTGATAAAGTAAAAAACATAGTAAGGCAGTAGAGCATACCTAGGTGTCTTCGCTTAAGATAAAAACTGCATCAAAGTGTGGAATATGATGCACATATTTGAAATATAGTTTTCAAATCAGTCACAACAGCACACGCATATCCCAAATGCATAGCAGTGGTCAATCAAGGTACAACATCATTAAGCCACGTGACCTCGAGCTTTGTTGTCAACTGCCCAGCCCAGCAGCATGCTGGTGCTGCGTTTGAACAGGGATTTCTTGGACCAAGTACTTCCAGAGACTGATTTGCTTGTACCCCTTGAGCCTGCCCTTTGTTTCCATTGATTTCCTTTCCTTGCCCTTTTGGTTTCCTTTTCCCTCACTGATAGAATATTGAGTCAAAAACTATAGGTCCCGCCATCAAACTGTTGGAATCATTTTGTACCTTTATCATGTCAACCTACAATGAGTGGCTGCAACAACCTCTTCTTATGTTTCCAATTGTTGATCCGAATGTTGATCAACAACACCTATGTGAATGACTTGCTCTAAATCACCCGGTCTCTTTTGATGATGCAGACACCCTAAGATTTTTCAATAATCTAGGGTGTCTAAGAGACAAAGATCAGACACGATCATCAAATTTGTGTTACAACATTATGTTCCGTGATACCATCATGAAAGAAATCCGCATTTTCTATAAATTCCATCACCAACAACAACCACATTTTCTCTCCAAATGCGGATTTCTTTCATGATGGTATCACGGAACACAATGTTATAACACATTTTTGATGATCGTGGCTGATCTATGTCTCCTAGACGCTCTAGATTATTGAAAAATCTTAGGGTGTATGCATCATCAAAAGAGATCGGGTGATATAGGGTAAGCCATTCACATAGGCATTGTCGATCAACATTCGGATCAACAATCGGAAACATAAGAAAAGGTTGCTACAACCACTAATTGTAGGTTGACATGATAAATGTACAAAATGATTCCAACAGTTTGATAGCAGGACCTATAGTCTTTGACTCAATATTTTATCAATGAGGAAAAAGGAAATCAAGGGAAACCAAAAGGACAGGGAAAAGGAAATCACGGGAAACCAAAAGGGCAGGGAAATGGAAATCAAAAGAAACATAGTCTTTGAGAGGAACCTAATCCATCTACCACAGCAGCATCGCTAACAGTCGTCAACCAGCTCTTTTGACATCTCACTCAAGTCCATGACATTGAGTGAATGTCTCACACCTACAGAATACAAAGAAAATATCAAACTATGTGTTCGTGTTAAGAAACCGAAGGTAAGATTGAAGACAATTATAGCATTGTAATTCACTTAATACCAGAACTTGAATCCACAGAATAGAGACACAACAAATTGGGAATGACTTATTTGATTGAAAACCAACTTCGGCTATTATATAGCCTTTACCAAAACGCTCTGCACTATCCTGGTCCTAAATAATAAGTAAGAGTCGATAACCCCAACATTCCTTGACTCAATACTCCATCAAACTAATTGTAAACTGAATTTATTTTCTAAAACAGTTGGAGAAACTAAATTTACCTGATGGGGCAACCACAAAGACAATTGCCAATCGATTCTTTAACGCATGCGAACGAGGTTCCCATCTTAAACTGACTCCTCACCATTTTATTTACTTGCGAGAAGACCGACAGTGCAATCTCGGCGATTTTAGCTGGTCGCTCGACTCCACTCTGACCACGTAACAAACAGCTCGGGGGAAGTAAACGGAGAGACTGCTCGGGCGATGTCGCGGTATCTGGGACCGGGAGACGGCGACAGCTCGAGCTCCGGCCGACGGCGACAGCGACAGCGACAGCGACAGCGACGGGCGATTGAGATTTGAGACTTTGAGAGGAACTGATTAAGATTTGAGAGCACTAGGGTACACGGGTATTGGCTTTAGGAGCTAGGAATTGAACGACGTCGTTCAATGTTTTTATTTTTATTTTTTTTATTTTATATATGTGATATGGATTTTTTTTGGGCTAGAAAATCTGACTCAGGCTCCAGCCAGAATTGTAAGGTTTGTTAGGAGAACCGTATCGGAGCGGATGGAGGAACCCATCCAGTGATTTTATGGCTCGAAATGCCTCTTAAGCTTCTGCTTGGAGACCTTCCCTGACTAACTGCTTGCTGGGTTTTATGTATGAGGAAGCTGGGAATTGCAAAAAGGCTTACTCGGACTGTTATCCCTGACTAATTGATCATAGTCATCCCAGGGGGGATTCACACTCGGGGAATTCTTCAGACTCATTGCGGAGGGCGGCGACTTCTGTGTTTTAGGTTTGAGCGAGGACTCTTGAGTCTTTGAGCGAGAGAAGAAATGACAATGGCGAGGTTGCTCCCAAAACTATTATGTTGACGGCTAAGATTGTGTGACATTAGTAGCATGGATGACATATGAATAGCTGAGATTTCACCATGTATAATTATACTAAAATTGAAAAATGAAAAACAAAAAACAAACAAACCACGTTGTTTTCTTCAACACACCTTTGACCTTTGACCTTTGACCTTTCACATTTGTGTTGTGAGTCACTCATTTCCCTCCCAGATCCAGCTTTGAGCTTTCACAAATCCAGTCACATTTGTGTTGTCCGCCAAACTGGATTCCAGACCCAACACTGCTTCATTCTTCTCTGTTGCGCAAGTAGTAAGTATTTTCCTTTTCATTTCTTCTTTACTTTGGTCTTTTCATTTTTGATTCCCAACTCCCAAGTGATTTTCGGTGTGATATATCTATAGACTGTTGGTTTTGAGTCAAGTCCACTCCTTTTGTCAGTTTTGTGCTTGGAACTGAAACAATGGAGATAGAAAGCAACCTGATCATCAAGAATGATAAGTTAGAAGCCTTTGATATTCTCAGGAAAGCCTTAACAATCTCAGCCACAAACATCAACTTCTTGATCTTCACCATTCTCACCTCCCTCCCTCTCTTCTGTTTCTTGGTTTACTATGAACCTTTTCTCCATAAATTCCTCCTTGGAATCTCAGAAATGCTAAAGCCGCCCTCTGCTGATTTGTATTGGTCAACACTATCTCTTTTGTCAATACCAACTGACATAACAAGAAAACTGAACAATGAGTTTCCTGAAGGGTTGGTTCAGATAGGCCTTGTCTATCTGATCCCTCTCCATCTCCTAGAGCTCAGCACCGTCCTCGTGATTGTTGATTTGGCATCCAAGACATATACTAGACAAGAAGAAGAAGAGCCACCATTGACACTCAAGGAAATGGTTCATAAACCCTTCGATGTAACTAGAGTCATAGGCACTTTGGTCACATTTGTGTACGCTTTCATCATTTCGACTATTTCTTTACTAGGATTGATATGGTTAGCAGCAATATACTATGTTGTCACCAAGTTCAATTACGACGTACTAGTCTTGGTGTGGTGTTGGGTGGGATTTCTGGGACTTATGACAATGTATTTGGGATGGAGTGCCGCTTGGAACATGAGCGTTGTGATTTCAATTCTTGAGGGTAGATATGGAACCAAGGCAATGGCTTCAGCAATTTTCTATAGTGTTGGCAATGTGTGGAGAGGGTTTCGTTTGATGCTTGTTTTCTTTGCTTGGGAAGTTGGTTTGAGGTTGCCCTACATCTATTTTGGCTGCAAAGGAACTTGGAGTGTTGGTATTTTGACACAGATTGGTTTGTTCTGTTTGGGAAATGTGGTGAAGTGGGTCGCCTTCACGATTTACTTCTACGATTGCAAGAACCGTGAAATAGAGAGGAAGTTGATAATGAAAGCTAAGAAGAGAGCTGTTGAAAGTGGTTGATGAGCCTCCACCTTTCATATTATTGTCTTATAATAACGATATTAGAAGTATGTCTCAATTTCGTTTCAGCTAGTCTGTAATTTGTTTCGGGAGGTTTTGGTTTTCATCCCTCTCCTTTGTTTATTTTTTCTTTTATTAATAAAATGGAGTGATAGGTGATTTATTCGCCTATCCTCGATCATTCAGCGAAAAAAAAAGAAAAAAAAAGTGGTTGATGAATTATTAAGAGTTTCTGTTACTGCAACATTGTGCATTGCGCTCAACTTCCATTTTTCGGATGTTGCTACGTTTCATGATCAGATGTAATGTTTCTATTACTACATTACTGGAATATCCCAAATTTCAGAGAAGAAGTGACAAAATAAGCACATGGTTTGAAGTTTTCAACTTTGTATTAGCTCCTCTGTTTACTTTCTTCTATGTGTCTTGCTTGTTTGCTTGTCTTCTGGTTTTTGGACATTTCAACAACTAAGAACGAAGGTGAGTACTATATTTTAGTGCGTGCTTTGATCATCACGTCAAATGAATAGAATGACAAAGAAAGCTAGATTTCTAGCGTTGTTTGAAATGAAATGTGAAACCAACTAGCATGGTTCCAATTTGTTTTGTATATATTGAAGAGGAAACCACACCAAATCCACCACATTAGTTCAGACTTTGTAGCACGGAAATGAAGAATCCCAATGAACTTAAGCAGACCAAGCCATGGCTTCTTGGCACCATTGGTATAATGGGATCGGCCATGAAAATTCCCTTTGCAAATCCCAATTTCATAACCTTCATTTTGATCACCTCCTTTCCACTTTTCTGCATGATGAACTTCATACCAAGATTAAGATCACGTTATGACTTTCGGCAGCCTAGTTTCATCATGGAGGCATCATTGGAGCTACGGCGGCTCATTACTCACCCCAACACTCTGTCATCTTCTATACCATGGTTTCAAGATTGGACAATACGACTACTCAATTCATGGGTTTTCGACATGATCAAGTTGCTTGTTGCACTCACATCTATCTACTCTGCTTCCATTATCTTTACTAGTAGTGTTGGCAAGTCAATGAGTCTCCGAGACCTTGTTCAGAATTCTATCACCAAAACTCGGTGGCATCAGCCTATAATTACATACATCTCTCTGTCCCTAATTTCCTCCATCTTTTTAGAAGGTTTTAGACATTGGTTAAAGGCAAGGCCTACGAATCCCTACTTGATCACCCTACAATTTTTAGTTCCATTTGTGGCCGTTGCCAAATGGTTAGAGTTCATAGCCTTGACGAATGTGGCTGTTGTTGTGTCCGTTTTAGAAGACAATATCAGAGGACCGTTTGAAGCCTACTCAACCTCATCAGAGCTGAGCAGAGGAAATAGACTAAGAGGGTTGGTTTTGATAATTCTCCATTCTACTGTGCTCTCAGGTTTGAAAAGCCTCTTGAATTGGAGTTTTTCTAGTATACCTGCATATCATTTCATTCAGAAAATCCTCTCTTGTTTGCAGTGGATGATGTTCTGGGTGGTTTTTACTGTTTATTACTACGACTGTAAGAATCGTCACAAAAGCATGCAATAAGTTCTTACAATTATGTGTACTAAACTAGGTGTACTTTCATAAACCATGTTATGCACATAGCTTGAAGAAGTGAAAAAATAAGCACCTGGTTTGAAGTTTTCAACTTTATTAGCTCCTCTGTTTACTTTCTTCTATATGTCTTGCTTGTCTGCTTGTCTTCTAGTTTCTGGACATTTCAACAACTAAGAACGAAGGTGAAGGTGAGTACTATATTTTAGAGCGTGCTTTGATCATCACGTCAAATGAATAGAATGACAAAGATGGCATTGTTTGAAATGAAATGTGAAACCAACTACCATGTTTCCAGTTTGTATTGTATATATTGAAGAGAAAACCACACCAAATCCACCACATTAGTTCAAACTTTGTAGCAGGAAAATGAAGAATCCGATAGAACTTCAGCAGACCAAGCCCTGGCTTCTTGGCACCATTGGTATAATGGGATCAGCCATGAAAGTCCCCTTTGCAAATCCCAATTTCATAACCTTCACTTTGATCACCTCCTTTCCTCTTTTCTGCATGGTGATGTTCATACCAAGATCACCTTATAAATTTCTGCAGCCTGGTTTCATCATGGAGGCATCATCGGAGCTACGGCGGCTCATTACTCAGCCCAACACTCTCACATCTTCTATACCATGGTTTCAAGATTGGACAACCCGAGTACTCGATTCGTTGCTTTTCGACATTCTCAAGTTGCTTGTTGCACTCACATCTATCCACTCTGCTTCCAGAGTCTATACTACTAAAGCTGGCAAGTCAATGAGTCTCCGAGAGCTTGTTCAGACCTCGATCACCAAAACTCGGTGGCTGTGAACTCTAACCATATGGCAACGGCCACAAATGGAACGAGAAGCTATAGCATGATCAAGTAAGGATTCTTAGACCTTGCCTTCAACCAATGTCTAAAACCTTCTAAAAAGATAAGAGGAAATTAGGGACAGGGAAGAATGTAGCTGTTGTTGTTTCCATTTTAGAAGACAATTTCAGAGGACCTTTTGAAGCCTCCTCAACCTCGTTAGAGCTGAGCAGAAGAAATAGACTAAGAGGGTTGGTTTTGATAATTCTCCATTCTACTGTGCTCTCAGGTTTTAAAAACCTCTTCAAATGGAGCTTTTCTAGCATACCTGCATATCATGTCATTCAAAAAATCTTCTACTGTATGCAGTGGATTATGTTATGGGTGGGATATACTGTTTATTACTACGACTGTAAGGATCGTCACAAAAGCATGCCATAAGTTCTTACAATTCTGTGTACTAAACCAGGTGTAAAATTATTTACAACTTTCACTATGTTATGCCCTCTATTATATAAGAGTAGTCGGTCTTGAATTTTTTTATACAAAGAACCGTCTCTAATGTCTGGACTTGCCTTGATTATTAAATTGAGGATGGCAACCTATTCTTAAAAGACAGAAAGTTATGTTTATAAACAATAGCTTGTGATGCGAAAAATTAGCAAGAAATCACGATGCAATTAGCAAGACAGTAAATTAAAGTCCTGAGTTAAGCTGATAAGTGATCAGATTCAACATGCTTGGAGGTGAAAACATGGAAACGGAAAGCAGCATTATCATAAAGAATCAGAAGCTGTAAGCCTTTGATATTGTAAAAAAGAACTCTTAATTCACTGTCTTGGAGGCCTGGAGGGCATACATGGAACTAAGGCATTTGCACTAGCAATATATTACAGCATTGCTAACGAGGGGAGAGGGTCTATTTTGATGTGTAACTTCTTAGCTTAGGATACATGTTTAAGGCTGCCGTGCATATACGTTGACTGCAAAGAAAAAGGGAACGGGAATGTGGTTACATGGATCGTCTTCATGATCTACTTTTACGATTGCAAGAACGGGGTTGTAGACAGGAAGTTGATGATGAAGGCTAAGAGTGGCGATGAAAGATGTTGATGAAAAAGCATTGTGACTCATGTTATCATGTTGTGTCAAGAATCCCAGTTGTACTAGTACAGTTCTGTCCATCCTTTTTTTTTGAAGTATAGAGTTCTGTCCATCCTATATAGTCTTGTATAGTTCTGTCCATCCTATATAGACTAGGAATTGAAAAGAGCCAAAGTATAGATTTTTGAAGTTTTGAACTCTGTGTTAGTGCCTGTTTTTACACTCTTATGTATGTCTTGCAGTCTTGCTTCCCCACCTTGTCCTCTATTATTTGGACATTTCAATACTTAAGAAGGTAGTAGTTACATTGTTTCATTGTAGTTGGGAATTGGGATCATCGAGTTTCCAGGTAAAAAAACGGCAAGGGCTGTATCATATATGCAGAAAAGCGAGTGAAACTTAGAAACCCAATGGATCCCGAGCAGATGAAGCTATTGTTTCTTGGCACGTTTGCCATAATCATATCAGCTATGAAAATCCCCTTCAGAAATCCCAATTTCATAACCTTCACTTTGATTACCTCAATTCCACTATTTTTCATAACGTTACTCCCACAACTACCTCTTGTTCAGGACCAGATTATTGATTTTTCCATAGAGGTATTAGTGAAGCGAAAAATTGTTACTTACAGCAGCATAGAGACCACTCAGGAAGATTTGTCATGGCCTGAAGAATTGACCATTCAGTTTCTGAAAATGTACATTGTTGACATGGTCAACTTCCTCACTGCATTTACAACCATCTATGCTTCCTCAACAATCCATACTAGTATTGGTGATCACAAGGCCTCAATGAGTGTCACAGATCTTCTGAAAAACTCCATAACCAAATCAAGATGGCGCGACGCTGTTTTCATGTTCATTGCCATGTCCATGTTGCACAGTGTCTGTTTACCTTATGTGTTCTATGCTATTCATGTACAACCTGCTGTGACATTTGCTATATGGGTGGAATACAATGCCTGGTGGAAGCTAAGTGTTGTTGTGTCCATTTTAGAGTTACAGCAGAGAGGATTTCAAGCATTTTCAACCTCATCACAGTTGATCAAAGGAGATAAACTACGAGGATTCGTGTTGATGCTTCTTCTGTCTGTTCAGATCTCTTTCCCAACCATCCTTAGAGGACAGCCAAGTAGACATTTCGCATATGTTTTTCTTAATGCAACCCTCTTCTGTTTAAGGAAGGTCATGACTTGGATGGTTTTCACAATTTATTACTTCCATTGCAAGAATTGTCAGCAGAAAAAGGTTGCCGTTTATTCTCAAAGATCTCTAGCTCACTAGTTCAATAGTTCCTTGTAAGTTTTTGTTTATGTTTCAGGTTGTATGACTTGGCAAGGTTAAGCCTAATAGTAAAATATCTCAAAGCTATGTGGAATACTACTTTGATGAAACCAAGGCATTTGCTCCGGCAATATATTACAGCATTGGTAAGAGAGGATCTATTTTTATGTGTATCTTCTTTGCTTGGGAAATATGTTTAAGTTGCCATGCTTGTCATTGACTGCAAAGAAAGGGAAAGAGAAGAAAACAGCCAAAGTTTGAACTTTGTTATAATGCCTGTTTTTACATTCTTATAAATCTTATGCATGTCTTGCTTGCCCACCTTGTCCTGTAATCTATGGAGTATATATGGATATTTCAATACTTAAAAGTAGTAATTACTTTGTTTCATGATGTAGTTGGGATCATCGAGCGAGTAAATACGGAAAATGAGGGCGGCCGCTAGCCTTTATTTTTATTTTTATTCTAAGTTTGCATTATATATGAAGAAAAAGGGAGGAGTGTAGCTAAAAAAACCCACAATATTCAAACTTGGGAGTGCAGAACCCAATAGATACCGACCAGATGAAGCTATGGTTTCTTGGCACCTTTGGGATAATCATATCGGCCATGAAAATCCCTTTCAGAAATCCCAATTTCATAACCTTCACACTGATTACCTCATTTCCGCTTTTTTTCATAACGCTAGTGCCAAGACTATTTCATATGCATGATCAACTTAGTCTGTTGTTCATAAAGGCATTAAAAACTCTAAAAATTCTTACCGTCACTTGCAGGAGTTTCAGCACCATAAAGACCGTTCGAGCTGTAGAAGTAGAACCCCCGATTCCCAAGGTGTACATTGGTGACTTGATCAACTTCCTCACTGCACTCGCAACCATTTGTGCTTCCTCAACAATCCACACTACTAGTGACGGTGATCATAAGGCCTCAATGGGTCTCAGACATCTTCTGAGAAACACCATAACCAGATCACTTGGGCGCGATGGTGTTTTCACATTCATTGCTATGTCTATGTTGCACCATATCTGTTTACCTTATGTGGCCTATTGTATTCATGTACAACAGCTGCATTTATCAAGCTTTACAGACAGTTTGATCTTCAAGTCTGTACATGTTATGGTTCCTGCTGTGACATTTGCAATATGGGTGGAATACAATGCCTGGTGGAAGCTAAGTGTTGTTGCGTCCATTTTACAGTTAGAGGAGCAGAGAGGATTATTTCGAGCATTTTCAACCTCATCACAGTTAATGAAAGGAGATAAGCTACGGGGATTCGTCTTGATGCTTCTTCTTAAGAGCTTGGATTGGCCAACCACTCGAGCACCGAGTTCTAATTTGCCAATCTTCAGAGGACACAGTCTTTTTAAGTGCACAAATTTTGCACATGTTTTTCTTCAAGCAAGCCTATTGTGTTTGGGGAAGGTCATGACTTGGATGGTTTTCACAGTTTATTACTTTGATTGTAAGAATCGTCAGCAGAAAAGGTTGTCATTTGCTCTTTAAGATCACTAGCTCACTAGAAGTGTTTGTTTTTGTTTCTTAGTATCACTTGGCAAAGTTTGGCCTAGTACTCAGATGTTGAATACTACACTGTTTACTACAACTCAACAGTAACTGCTATGTGAAGTAGAGAAAAATCAACTTTGGGTGATTTTCTGTTATGTGATCATTGCTAGATTCAGTGTCAGATTTGAGGTGAAAGCTGCAGTTTTTGACATATTTCAGTGTCTAATAATGTTTGAGCAACTGGTATACTATCATTTTCGAGTACCAACCAAACCAATGACCTGATGCCCACTGGGTTTGAATCGAAAGGGATTTAGGACCATCTTGATTATATAACTACCTTCTTAATTTTCAGCAAGTGAATTAGTGAAGGGCTTGGATATGGAAAGCAACCATATCATGTTGAAGCCAAAGATTGGAGTTTTTGATATACTTAAAGAATCTCTGTATTTAATCTGCAAGAGCCACACCTTCATTATACTCACCTTTCTCACATCTCTACCCTTTTTTTGTTTCTCAATTTACTATGAGTTGCACCTGCAAAGAACCCTTGTTCAAATCCTGCAGTTTCTGAAACAAAATTCTGATTTTTTCAACTACAATTGGCAAACACAGCTCCATACTACAACAAGTTGGACCCAGATGTTATCCAACAACTTGATACAACTGGGACTTCTTTATCTGATACCTCTCCATCTCCTAGAGCATTGCAGTGCTTTTGTGATCGTCGATTTGGCCTCCAAGTTAGAAGGAAAAGGGAAGTTCAGGGAGGTCTCCGGCAGTGACAGTGTTACCAGAGCGGTGCGCTTTAGAGGAACTCTTGTCACATCCATCTGGGTACTTTTCTTATCAACTTGTACTGTACTTGGATCAATATGGTTAGTATCAGTATACTATGTTCTATTGAGAAATATTGGGTACTATAATATGTACTGTAGAATGTTATACAAGGCAGCTTGCATGGCACTGCTAGCAAATTACTTGGAATGGGGTGCTATATGGAACATGAGTATTGTGATCTCAATACTGGAGAACACAAAGGGGGCTAATGCATTGACGCTCTCAGCCTATCTAAGCAGAGGTAGAGAACGGCGGCAAGGGCTTGTTTTGACACTTATTTTCGGTGTTTGGGGAATCGGTTTGAAGCTGACATGCCTCTTCTTCAAACACTATGAAAGAAGAGGAGGAATTGTTGCTCAGATTGGCCTCATATGTACTGGCAATGTGGTGAAGTGGGTTGCATACATGATTTATTACCAATACTGCAAAAAACTGATTTCAGAGAAGAGAGTTGATGTGGAAATCGGACAAGTAGTTGAGAAGTAACTGGTCCAAAGAAGAAGGATTCACAGAACCTAATGTTCCATATGTCCTTTCCCCTCATGAGCTACTCTTTGGTTTTATTTGTTTTTCTTTGTAGCAAGACATCAAGAAAAAATGATGAATACATACATCTATATGAAATTGTGAAAATTATACAGCGCACCCGGGTGCGCCGCACACCCGGGTGTATCCACCGTTGATTTTGACCCGCGAAAAAAAAAAAAAAAAAAATTAACGGTGGAGATGACGGGTGCGCGGAATAGGCTCTCATGAAATTGAAGAAATAGAGTTGGGACTCTTAAAACTTTTGTAAGGCCTTTAATTAGGACAGTGTCTGTTTCCAAAAAAACTAATTGGGCTTCTCTCGGCCGTCTCTCCCAAACTAATTGCAATCTTGCATTCTCACCTATATCAACACTATTTTGCAATATAGCCTGCAGAGAAAGCCAAGTTATGTGTGGATATACTCAACACTTATACGTTTAAATATATAGACCATACTTGATTGTGTGGTTCGGCACTAGTGACAATCTTAAATAACGGTGTGTTTGGATATTGGTGAATTTTCGAGAATTTAATCAAAAATAAAAAATTTTCAAATTTCTTATGACTGGTTTTCTCGTTTAAATTACATACTTGAATTCTTCATAAAATATGTGTTATTTATCAATTCCCTCAGTTAAAGTTAGTCTAAATACAAATTTTTGTCATTTTAAAACTCTACATCATGAAATCCAAACAATGAAATTTTTATATAATTAATGGAATTTAAATTATGAAATTGTAATTCCCATGATTTTAAAATTTCTATGAAATTTGAAATTACTTCACCCAAACACAACATTAATCATCATAATCTTTTATTGAAATTCATATCGCCGAGTATCTTAATTGTGTGATGTTATGATCGTTCTTCATATCTTTCCGAGACATTAATTTTTAAAGTAAGTACCATAGTTGTTAAAAAATCAATCAGATCTTTTAATCATTTTTATCTTTTGTTGGAATATCATATTTTGATACTAGCTAACAAGAGATGATTTTAGAGCGAAAACAAGAACATGATTCTTTCACACAAAATCAAGATTTTCATCAATAATTATGAACTCTAGACATGAGGTCCTTCAATTATTGAGATTTTCGATCTGGTTCCCGTCATATTGTAAAGAAAATCCGAAATGAGCGACCTCCTAAGACTTCCTAAGACTTCTCAAAGCAGATAAATCATGCCGTCCTTTGATGTAAACCACACAAAGAATTTCAATCTTTGAAGAAACTTGAAAATGTCTCCTTCAATCTATAATGCAATTTAGTCGTTCAATTTACGTAAATTTCATACGTAACAAGAACATGCAAACCCTAACATATTTTATGAGTTCATCACAATCCAACAATATCCTATCTTGGTCAGGAATGTAATGTAACAAATATAATAATAAAAACTTTACTCTGTAATTATATACAACATAGTCACAATTCACAAGTGTATGCGGTGATTAAACGCCGTAACCTACAACTTGTTCAGGTCACTTTCCCTCACAAACAGCCCGTGAAAACCGTACGGCACTCGCCGGGGCAGCTTCACGGCCGCCACGATGTCCAGCTCAGACGACATGGCGTCCATCACCAAAAACCTCGACTCTCCCGTCTTCTCATTATGAACATACGACACCAAATACCCGTCGTCCTCCTCCGCCTCCGGATTCCCCGGCTCCCTCGCCACGAAAAACGGCTCTCCCCCGAAGCAATCCTCACCGTACATCCTGCTCGCCACTATGCTCTCCTTATGCTCACAGCCCGACACGTCGAGCTTCACCACTCCCGAGATCTTCGGCATCGGATCGCCGACTGCCGCGTAGACGAACCGGTTCTTCTTCCCCTGGTAAGCCGGGTTGATCACCGCGAAGTCCAGATTCCGAGTCGAGATCGGTTGCCGGGTTACGATCCCGGTCTTGAGATCGATCCTCACTTTCTCGACGAGCGCGTGGACGAGCCCCATTCTCTCGAGCGTGTGCTCCGCCGATAAGATGTTCGGCGCCACCATCACGACGGCGTCGTCTTCGTCCCACGCGTTCACCGCGTGCATAATGTTGAACCCGGGGACCTCAAACCACCTCATCTCCGAATCGTCAGCCGCGTATTTCGGGATTATCCCGACTCTGGACACTTTCGACGCGTCCAGCCCCACCGGAGACCCGCCGCCGATCATCTCCATCGGGTTCATCCCGATCTGGATGTCGGCGAACACCGCGTACTTCTTCGTGATCGCGAAGTCGTGCAGCAGAGAAGGACTTTTCATGGAGAACACCGGCACGTCTTTCTGTTTAGATCCGGCGGGATCGAACCGGAAGTAGGTCAGATACGGCGGAACCGGTCCGTAACGGAAAGCGAAGGCCTCGCCGGTGTCGGGGTCCACCTTCGGATGCGCCGTCATGCTCATGAACAGCTCGCCGTTAAAGTCCTCCCGTCCGACGGTCTCGACGTCGCCGCCGGCGGTCAAACGGACGGCGTAAGGCAGGTCAGACTCGCCGAGCGCGTAGAGCTTGCCGCCGAAGAACGCGAGGCTGGTGTTGGCGTTGCCAATGCCGTTGGCGGGGTTGTACATCCCGGACGCCACGCGGGCAGCTGAGAGCGCGCCACGTGTCGCGGAGGCGGTTAGGCCGTTGAAGCCGGAGAAGACGTTGGGGAGGAGAGGGAAGCCGGCGTCGCGCTCGACGGTGTATTTATACGTCTTGACGTAGCGGCTGCAGAGGACGGCGCGGCCTTGGGAGACTCTGAGGGAGTGGAGCATGCCGTCGCCGTCGAAGAGGTGGTAGGGCCCGCGCGGGAGGTACTGAGGGTTTGGGCCGTTGCGGATGTAAGCGCCGTCGAGGCAGGAGGGTAATGAGCCGTGGATGACGTCACACTCGGTTGGTGGGAGTTCGGTGATGGGAGCGAAGTTGCCGGTGAGGACGTGTTTGGGGTCGACGGAAGGGCGGATGGGAGGGTCGACGAAGGTGTTGATGAAGTCGTCGAAAAGGTTGAAGATGGCAGCCGGGAGTGTTGTTGGATTAGGTTTTGTGGGTGGTGGGGAGGAGTAGGATGGAGAAGAAGGAGTAGTCTTAGTAGTAGCAGCAGTGTGCTTGGGTTGTAGTGGTGGTGGTGGTGTTTTGGGAGGGGTTTGGGTTGTGGGTCTGTCTTCGATTCTAACAGAGGAGATGGTGAGGGATTTGAGTTTTGGGGCTGTTGTGGAGGGTTGGGTGGGAAATGTGGAGAGGAAAGAGGAGGACAAGGCATCCATGGCTGCTCTGGGTTGAGTGAGCTTAGAGATGCCTAGCCTGATTGGAGTAAATAGGAGAGAACTGGTGGGATATTTTGGAGATGTTTGAGGTGGACAACAGTCACAACTCACAACACAACCCAGAAACTAGTGGAGGGGCCACATTGTAGGGGTTATATCTCAAAATGAACGGTGAAGGAACAGAGGCATTTTGTGGGTTTGGGATTGGGGATTTTTATGAACAAGGGAAAACAACATTAGGGGATATAGAAGACTACTGTGTCACTAGAAGGCATTTATTCAGTGGGACTCTGATGAATCACATCCATCTGGGTCAATTTTCTTCTTTGTCGAGTCTTGAAATATTGGCTATCAGTGATCCACTAGAGGAAGCATACTACAATCAGTGATGAATCTAGCAGCTCAAAACTTGAGCATACAGAACTCTTTGTCAAGAATCATTACATTTCGAGAAGCATACTGCAATCAGTGCTAGATCAAACAGCTCACAATTTCAGCATGTAAAACTTTCGATTAATATTAATCTATTTGTTGCGTATAATGATCTCTATAAGGGTCCGGTTCAAGAGACACTATTTTAAACACAAATTTTGATACTTTTTAATAACCATTAGATCTTATTACATTTAATGGTCTAGATTTATTATGAGTTTAATGTCAATATACAAAAACATGATGTGACAAGTGACATAGAATTAAATTTACTTAATTTCTTTTAAATAATCAAAACAAATTTGCAATTAGAACGAAACACTTAGTATTTATAAAACAAACATTATTTAGAACACATACGAAGAAAAAGCCATAATGGTTAAATGAAAAACAGGCGCCTGATCTCCAGAAATAAAATCACCCTATGATTGGTTCTTTAGTAAAACTCTAAACTATAGAAAAGAATGAATTAGTTCCTAAGGGAAGAGCATGATAATATGAAATTAAATTGAATTCAACTAGTGGTCGATACCAAATTGCATTTGACAACATAGAATTCTCATTCATTGTCGCAATAGAGTATTGATCAATGGAAGAGGCTATGTTTAGGGTTTTATGCATATAATAGTGAACATCTTCAATTATCTTCTATTATCTCCCCTCTTTGATAAAACCATGCTTTTTTTCTGCTCTAATCTCTCCAATGAAATAACCATGCTTTGTTAATTGAAAGTTTGATTAGTTTTATGCATCCAGTAGTCCTTTGTTATCTCCAACACCAATTGTATCCATTTATGTTGTCAAATGCAATTTGGTATCGACCACTAGTTGAATTCAATTTAATTTCATATTATCATGCTCTTCCCTTAGGAACTAATTCATTCTTTTCTATAGTTTTACTAAAGAACTAATCATAGGATGATTTTATTTCTGGAGATCAGGCGCATGTTCTTCACTTAACCATTATGCCTTTTTCTTCGTATGTGTTCTAAATAATGTTTGTTTTATAAATACTAAATGTTTCTTTCTAATTGCAAATTTGCTCTGATTATTTAAAAGAAATTAAATAAATTTAATTTCATGTCACTTGCCACATCATGTTTTTGTATGTTGGCATCAAACTCACAATAAATCTAGACCATTAAATGTAATAAGATCTAATGGTTATTAAGAAATATCAAAATTTGTGTTAAAAAAAAGAATTAAATTCAGTTTACCCCCTTATGGTTTGAGGGTAACTTCATGTTAATCCCTACACTTTTAATTTCATCAGTTTACCCCCTGAACTCTTCAATTTTTGTCTGTCGTGACCAAATTCTTATATTTTGTTTGAATTGATCGTTAATTCTAGATACGAGCCCAATTGTTAAGATTAAAATTGTCATTTAACAAAAAAAACTAGTGAAAAAAAAATTAAAAAATCATTCCTTTTTATCCATAACTAAGTTGAAAATTTTCTAAGCTTCGGGTACAAACATAATTTAACTCATGAGATTGGGTCCACGTCAGCAATTAACGTCTTATTTGGACAGAAGATGAGACATTGGTCACGGTTGAGGGAAATTCAAAAGTTTGAGGGGTAAACTGATGAAATTGAAAATATAGGGATTAACATGAAGTTACTTTCAAACCTCATAGAGGTAAACTGAATTTAATTCTAAAAAAAATATCTCTTAGACCGGACCCAATTTCATAAGATCTAATGGCTTATGAGAAGTGTTAAAATTTGTGTTAAAATGAATATCTCTTCAACCGGACCCATGATATAAACGTTTGTGTGTTTAACTGTTTATGGCATACGTTCGGTTTAGCGTGTACGCCACTACTCATCTCGGCAATTTCATTTGGAATGGACACCTGTATATTACAGTGCGGAAAGTCTCACCTAGAGGATGATGTTAGGTTAAGCCCAATCACGTCGAACATAAAATGGTCCAGGAAAAAGGGGGAAATGGTCGACAAAGTACAAGTGGTTGGGCCATTTTCTGAACTGTAGCGAAAGGAACTGAAATTGCTTCCCAAATGGGATCCAAGCACTCAAGCAAGAGCTGTATTATCACTATCATGAATTTGGTGAAGTAATAGAAGACACCCACACCCACGGCAAGACCACAAATCTAGGCAAACAGACGTAATGAACATTAAATGGAGGCAAAAAACTTGCTTGCATTATAAACTATCTCCGACTAATCATAAGGAAAGACAGTCTGTGAAATCATTTTTGATCCAACTACAGCTCTAGATACCCAATTGGGACAACAGTAAATTAAATATAAGTTTATTCTATGGTTCATAGCTAGATAAACCATTTCAACTACAAGAAAAGGCAGGTATTCGGCAAGAGCATATCTGCTTGTCTGATGCCTGGTAAGAATTTTCCTCACTGTGCTTTCGATTCAATCACCTTCTTAGCAAAAGATGGTAGGCAGAATGCAGCAGTGTGAATCTGGAAGTGAAAACAAAAAATTACTAGATGCAACAGAAAGAGGCCTACGGATAACTAAACAGGAATCATTATAGATTAGTTCCAAAACATGGACAGACAAAAGCAAAATCCTACCTCAGAGTTATAAAATTTCAAGGGGTCTTTGGAACCGTCATTTTCAGACAAAGGATTCACAGGGTGCTTAAAATCAACAGGAGGTCCCTCAGTAGAACAGAGCATAAAACCAATCACTCCACTGAAATAGACGACAAGAAGAAAATTACATCAGCAGTAAAGATAACCACAAGACTACGAATTGTCTTTAACACTCCATAAGACCCCAGGGAAGTGACAGTATCACTTTCAGAAAAAAAAAATTACCCCAAACAGAGCAATTATAATGTTGCCAAAAAGAAAAAAATCATGTGTCATGCAGGTGCATCTTGTATCTTGTATAGTGTGTTAGTGTGTGTGTGCGCGCACAACAGAGGATGTAAAAGAGACTCAGAAAAGTGCATGCCTTGGATATGTAGGGACTGTTGTCCATGCGTAGTTGACAGAGCCTTTGAATATCTGGTGGCAGTTTGACACAATATCCTCAATGATGTGCATGTGAAGCCATATACTCTCTGCCTGGGTGCACACAACTCCTCCTGGACAGAGAGCGTTTGCTACCGACTGGAAGAACGGCTTCTCAAAAAGCTCTTGTGCAGGTCCTAATTAAGAAACAAACACCCGAAAACCAGTAAGTTCACAAAGGATTCCTATGTTTCTATTTGGACCAAGATGAATATGATTTCAAGGTATTATGATATTACCTATGGGATCAGAAGAGTCCACAATCACTGCATCATAAGTTCCTGCTGGAACAGCCTTTAAAAATGCAACTCCTGCAAAAGTAACAGAGCTTATGACAACCGATTGCAAGAAAAAAGGGAACGAAAGAAAAGCAAAGTTAGATACAAGAATAATATGATCTTACCATCACCAATATGAAGGGTCACCCTGGGATCTTCGTATCCAATAGCTACGCGGGGGAAAAACTGTTTCGAAACCTGGAATACAGAAGAAAGGACGATAAATTATTGTTTAACCTACAATCGCACCCAGTACATTAGTGCACCCCAGTAGAATCACGTGGTCATTTACGTGTTCTACCCAAATTGAATTTATCCAAGTGTTGCAGCAGTGCATATAAATACATATATACATACATATGATGTATCAAGATGCATAAAATATTCCACCAGCAACTGGGGATAATCAGACACATTAACAGCCTACGAAGAATAAATCCAAAACTTTCGTTGTTTTTTACTTACATCAACAACCATCTTATCAATCTCACATATATCTATTTTCTCAACAGAAGAATGACGAGCCACCTCCCGCAGTACTCCACCATCTCCTCCACCGATAACCAAAACCTGAACAACACCAATTAGAAAGATAATAAGTTGACAAGATATTAAATTGAACAAAACTACACGACATCACACATCATCTTCTCACTGAAAATTTAAAAAGCAATAGAAACAGGTTTCACAAAAGTAGCTTCAACCTATGCGTAATGTTTTAAAAAAAAACCAAATGATTTGACAATCGTGTCAGTGTGTGTATTTACTCTTCAAGAAAGAAATGCATATTTCTACCTATGTTTTCTAGTTTAGTCCTATGTTTTGCAGACAACAAAATTACCTTCTTCGGGTTTGGAATTGAGCAGAGAGGAAGATGAGTAATCATTTCTTGATAGGCACATTCATCTCTTTCTGTCAGCTGAATCACCCCATCCAAGACAAGAACCTTCCCATAGGTCGATGACTGTAAACAGAATATGTATCATCAATATATTCAGATTACTAGAACAGGTAAGGAAGTGCCAATAACAACTTCAAAAGTGTATGTTACCTGGAAGACCATCACATTCTGATAGTCCGATTTCCCTTGAAACAAAATTTTCTCTATCTTCAAGGAGTGTGCTTCTCCTGCAATAAGAGTATATAGGTAAGTCCTCAATCATTCTACCAGACAAACCCAAACTAACACTAGGACAAAATGAGAAACTGACAAAGCTGAAAACTATTTCTCCTTTGCATGATGGTTTTTAGCTATTTGGGTAAGAAACACTCTACCATTTAGAGTCAATAGTTCAAAGTTCCAAAAATTCCAAACAACCGATTATCACTAAACAAATTGCCATAACCAAATAGCAAGCCTCGCACTATGACAGTTAACCACTTACAAACAAAATGTAGACTCCCACTGGAATTTTACATTCATCACATGTTATATTCTTGAGTTACTGTCATATAGGTCCTGAACTCATAGTTTAGCAAACCAGGTAGTTGGAAACTATACATCTAAACAGAGCCAAACAAGTCCGAAAATCAACGTCAAAACCCAAAGACACTCATAACCAAATGATTTATCCACACCAACCAGATTTAACACCATGAAATTACTAGAATACATTAACCAAGTGAGCATAAAACACGGGCGAACTCACGACTTCGATGCCAAACATTTCTCACCAACAATCCATACAAACAATGATTCGCAAAACGTGCATAAAACGTCCATAACATTAAACACACTATTGGTACCATTCTGAGCAACCAAAACATGTCACAGTAAAATAAATAACCAGAAAAACTAACCAGGCCACATTGGGCTAATCTCAGAGAACCACCCAGGAATAACACCAGAGATACAATCCGGCTCTTTCCCACTCTCGGTCTCCATAGCCGCCGCAGCTGTCAACCCACCGTTCTCTTCCTCCTCCCTCGCCCTCTTCACCGGAAAATCACCCAACCCCACGACACCGTCCTCGGCCATGAAACCCAAACAAGACGAAAACCTAGCAGGGGCGAGAAAAGACGAAGCAGAAGAAGGCGAGCGGTTCAGGACTCTGGACAGACCACACAGTCTTGGTGTGTGTTTGCGGAGTCCGTGTTTGCGAGCTCCTATATAAAGCCAGGAATATTTGGGTAATTAATATTTAATGCGGTAAAAAGTAATTATTTTCGGGGAGGCGCAAAGATTCTGATTAGTTTTTGCTTTCTTTTTTCGTTTTCTTTCCACTTTTTCCGAAAATGTGAATTGTTATTTTATTTTATTTTATCTATTTTGATGTGTTGTCACGCAGCTTATATTATTTATACTCACATCAATCATTTGACGAGAAACAAACTTATTTTGCAAAAGATAAGATATTGGTCACTCTGAGTTTTATCTATCCTCAGTCACTGTTTAAATCTTGATTTTATGATTTAGAATGTATCAAGGTTTTTCGTTGTAATTTTGTTTTGGTTTTTAAGTTGTATTATTCATAAAAAAAAAATAAAAAAAACTAGCAAATTGTTATTTTTACCAGGTGGAATATAAAAATGATGAGGCTCTCGATTAGGGTTTTGAGGTGAAATTTTGGCGCTTGGTGATTTGTCGGGATGCAGAGAAATGATCCAAAAATATCTGTGCTTTTATTTGATATTCGTGCGGTGAAATGGCCTTGGGGTTTCGGTTTTTTACTAATATTGCCACTAAAGGGTTGATTACACTTGATTAGCCTTTTGGGATTAACTTGCTTTTGTGTTATTCACTGATTAGAGAAAAGTCATTCGAATCATTGGTGTGGACGGTGGCTTTTGTATGGACGGCCGTGATTGTGGTTTTAGGTAATGGTGGAGAGGGCATATTGTAGATGTGGGGGCAGCATATCAAGTGGGAGGGATGCTACAATTTTTCCCCGAATCTGTTTATGTTCGTTTAGAGCATATTATAGATAACCTTTGTTTGCTAGGGAATTTGTGGATGTTGTGTGCCTGTAGTTGTTAAGAAAAAGATAATGTGACAAATGTACCGTATCACATGTCACGTGTTTTTAGAAAACGGAGAAAGTGATATAGAGACCGAATGTGTAACACAAATGATTTGGAGTCGTATTTTTTTTATAAAAATTGATCGAGAAAAAGACATGAACACATTGTATTTTCCATTGGCTTTTGCATGCATGTTTATAGGATCAAATGGTGCTGTAAGATTCGATTTCAAATGATATATACATGCGCATATGAAGATTTTTCTCTCAAGACTTTTGCAATATTTCTTAAACAATGAAATAAAATGCATAAGAGCATGATCATAAAACAAACTAAGCTAATATAATATAAGAAATAAAGATTAACTGATTAAGCTTCGTATTATGTAGCTTTTTGAGAGGGATAAAATGATTAGCAATATAAAGTATGCAAAATAGTTCATCATCACTCAATAAACAAGTTTAACGGGTACGTCAAATTCCACATTCATTTGGATGCACAACAATTCTGCGTTCATCGTGAAGTTGTGAAGCATGCATGAGGACTTTAGGGAGTGGTAGAATTCCTCTTCATGATAACTTGACCGACCTGAATGGGAATGCTGCGTGTGGGTGTGAACAAATTGTTTGGTAATAATCACTTGTGGGCGAATTGCTTTCCTCGTAAGATATATAACAAGACCGCAATCATGCTCAAATCCCTAACTTTTGCCACATATTTGGGTTCATGACCAAATAATTTTGGCCAGCCATGCATGAATTTGATATGAACTTTCGGTATACCAATATGAACTCGATGATGATGACTATGAACACAACTGTGATGATGTCCATTTGCCTTGTATGATCATTTCTGTGAAGTCAACTCTTTTTCCTTTTTTTGGAACTACAATGATTGTATTTGTTTTTATCCATGTGTATGCCATTAACGTTAATTATCAACGAGTAATTATACCGTGAAGCAAATTTTGTAACGGATGCTTTAACAATCACGGTGAACTTTATCCGTAGCTTGAAGTTTAAGGATTTAGCTTGTATGGTTCTTTCTCTTACCAAGAAAGTAAAGGCAAAAGTGGGGGTTTCAAAAGATTTTCCACTAATTCAACAAGGCAATAATTAAGCCAAGAACAGAGCAAAATCGAATGCAACAAGTCTCTGACTTGTTAACTTGCACATGGATGTCGCATTGCTATATGTTGAAGGATATAATTTGTTATGAAAAACATAGAGAAAGTTTAACTTGCAGAAGTTTGATTTTTTAAGCATGGCATCTGAGTACATATTATTAGTGATATTATGTTACTGGTTCAAGTATTTACAGAATATGGTGGATCAATATCTGGCAAGAAAACAGCAAATAGATAAGCAGTTTAACTTGCAATAGTATTTACAGAATATGGGAGATCAATGTCTGATGAAACCGAAGAAACATGGTAAGACAACAGCAAATAAATAAGCTGGAAATTTCATAACACTCAACATGGATCATAGCCCATTACATAAGCAAATCAAGATAACACAAGGAACCGAAAGCACTAAATAAAAAGAAGTAAACAAACATCCCCAGAAGACACAACCTCCAGCAAAATGCAAAAGACCATAGTACCATACTAGTTTCTTAGCTGTAAATAGCTAGTTCAATCACCATAGGAAATAATGCCATCCATGATCTTGGCCACAACCTCCTTGGACTCCCTGAGCTTCTTGATACTCTTGTTCAACTTCTCACGCTTAACAGCCACAGCCGGTGACTCCTCAAGCATCCTCTCAATTCCACCACCATAAGGCCCCATCAACTCATTCACAATCTCCACTTCCATCTCCTTGCTCACCAGATTTGAAACAGATAACAGCAAATGCAGCGCCATACAATCAACAAACCTCCTCAGCACAACTTTCCAATAAGCAGTCATCCTCATCTTGAGGTCAAAAGCCTGAACCAACTGATGAGGGTAATGCCTAAGGACTGCAACCTCAACCTCCCCAATACCCTCTATAGCTACAGTAGAAGGACGATTCTCATCATGCAGAACCCCATTCATAAATGGTTCCTGCTGAGCCATCAGCTTATTCCATTCAGCAACATATTCAGGATCACATGTATAGTCAGTGAGTTTCTCCATTTCAACAATCTCCATCATCCACCTAATGGACCTATCCTTCATCTTGGCCATCAGATTATGACCAGCTCTTCTGGCAGACAACTGTAGCTGGTAGTAATTTTCTGATTGTTTCATCAAGACTGATATTACCACATCCTCAATGTAACTCCAGACTTGATCCACAAATCCAATTGGAATGCTTGAAATCCCCTTCACTTTTGATTGCAAGATAATAAGAAAAGCATTTCGAGGAAGAAAATTCGGCAGAGCAATACCTTTGGCTTCTTCCAAAATCTTTATCTCATCCATCAAAAAGTTGATCTTGGGGTCACTCTCCACACACCTGTAAAGATCATCAGAGTATTGATTGAGCATCTCAACCAAGCGAGCTGTGCAATGCATTTTTTTATCATCTGCATACTCATCAAATTCGCCTCTCAGAAGAACTTTCCTGAGGGACTCCTTGGCGCATCCAATGATCTGCATAAAAGCTGTCATTGCCTCAGAAATAGATGAGAGACTTCTTGGCATTTGGTTCAGCTCATTCAGGCAATCATTGAGTCTGTCATTGATCTTCTTCACAATCTCCGGTAAATTCCTTGCTATACTGGTTGCTTGAATCTGCACCAACTTTTGAGCTAAAACAGGAATGCCAACAATAGATTTGTCAATCTTGGAAAGAAGGGGATGTGTTTCAAACAGCTGGTGGGCAATAGCTCTTGCCTCCTCATAAGTCTCATCTCCGATTCTGTTCCTTACGCAGACATAGCCAAGTCCAATATTGACATCATCAGCTGTAACCTTCTCCAATAGTCCCTCTGGCGCCTTATCAACCTTAGTAACCACAGCAAGAGTCCTCTCACCAGTCTTATCCACACTCTGCGACATCCTAATCGATTCACAAGTAGTAAAATCAACACTTGCAGACAGGACATTCAGAATAATGCTCTCTTCCGGCTTGATATACTCCATGATCATGTCCCTTATCTGGTCGTAAATGTTCTCCGGCTGGCCATGAACCGGAACTCTAGTGATTCCAGGAAGATCCACCATGGTCAAATCCGGTACTCCATTCTTCTTCACTAGCAATGTCAATGGTGCATTGCTAATTCCCTTACCACCTCCAGCAATAACATTAGTTGCCTTCACAATGTCTTCAGCTATGTTGTCTTCATCGGTGCGGTCCACCCTGCCATTGTACTCCAACGACAGCTCCGGCTCCTCACTGGCATGGTGCTGCAGCCTCATAATGAGTGGCACCCTGGTGCAGATGCCTTGTCCTCGTGGCAGGCTGATGCCGGCCAGCGATTCAAGCACGCTTGACTTCCCGGACGACTGGTCTCCGACGACAACGATTGTCGGTAGCTGGATGCCTTCATCCATAACCATCAAATTCCGGAGCTTGTCCACTGCATCAAGCAGAGGACGGATTCTGTCGTTGTAAGACGACACAATCGGAGCATGGATAGCGATAGGTAGTAGTGCATCATGGTATTCAACTAATTCCTGGGATGAGTTTCCTAGTAGGTTTGGGATTTCAGCGGTTGATTTGGTTTTGCTGGTTTTTGAAGCAGTGTGCTTTCCTCCTCCTGCCATTTCTAAGAAACAAATTGAGAAATGGAATATTGGAAGCAGAACACACAACTTAACAGTAGGGATGGCAATAATCCCCAGCGGGTAGGGTACCCACGGGTATTCGACCCTAACGGGGAAGATATACGGGTATAAACGGGTAACGGGGATGGGGATCCTTAGTATTCGGATTCTTAAATCGGGTACGGGGCGGGTATGGTATTTTGATATTCGTCCCCATCCCCACCCATTAAGGATGAAAATATTATTATATATAATTATATAATTTATTATTATATATATTTATATATAATTTATAAATAAATATTTATGTAAAAAAATTTAGTAATTCTCTTAATAAACATTTAATGGACCTTCCTTTTTATTATATATTTTTATTCTCTTAATGAAATTTACCAGTATTGTTATGTTTTAACCAAGACTTGTATTTATTTTTATTGGATTGAAGTATGAAACTTATTTATTTTGGTATTTGATTTTAATTTCATACTTTTATATAATTGTATTTCGTATTTTAAAAAAAAAATTTAATTTAATACATAATTGTTAACGGGTACGGGTACGGGTATAGAAACGTAATCCCCAAAGGGTACGGGTACGGGGAATCTCCATTATCTAATTACGGGTACGGGGACGGGTACGGGGATGAAAAATGTAAAAAGGTATGGGTACGGTATTTTGATCCCCGTACCCTACCCTACCCATTGCCATCCCTACTTAACAGGTAGTGATGAAGATTATACATGAAACTAGCTATTTATAGTGGGTTTTTTCCTCCAACCATTTAGCACCCTTTGAGCTTCAACATTAATCAACTCTTTCAAAATAAAACTGAAGTAAATGAGGGATCATTCGCATGCCAATTAGATAGAAATTACAACGCTCGATGATGCATGCTTTCTCTTTTTCACCTGCTAATTAAGCACACTTTTGGATTTCCAATCTGTTGGAATTATCAAGGCAGCAATAATAATCTCTTGGAAGCATAAAGTTTGTGCACGCTGGAATAAATGGGATTCAAGATTCGCAGAGACCCTTTGGCTACTCTCCAACTAAACTGTCCTCAAGTCTTTTTTTGAGAAACTGTCCTCAAGTCATTAACAAATTATTGGACAAAAAAATTTCATGTGTTTCTAAATACCTGCTCTTCATAAATGAACTCGGGGGTGGTTTTTGGTGTACACTGATTTGGGCCGAGCCCTTGTTTGTCAAGGTAGGCTTTCTGGGCCATATTTGGATCCTTTGTTTTTGTTTTAAGTGCTCCTTGTGGGCTTTCCCTTATGGGTTTGTTTGTACTTTGGGCCATCTACCTGATTTTAATGGAAATTCCATGAAAATCACAATTGTTGCTCCAATGCTCAATTGCTCATAAGCATAAATTATTAAATTCTTGTCTTTGTTTTTTTATCTAAATAAAATCGATCTGACCCCAAATTCGAATCTCAGTTAGCAGTTACTGATAGAGCAGGAACAACCAGATCATAACGCATAAAAAAAAAAGATAAAAAATATTTTCTTGTTCAGTAGCCACTAGCCAGCCTATACAAAGG
Organism: Fragaria vesca subsp. vesca; assembly: GCF_000184155.1. NCBI lineage: Eukaryota > Viridiplantae > Streptophyta > Magnoliopsida > Rosales > Rosaceae > Fragaria > Fragaria vesca. The sequence goes on along the minus strand of NC_020494.1, from coordinate 21,806,624 downwards.
AATCAAATAATGGTAAAATAACATATCAGATGTCACGAGGTCTTGAATTTTGATACAATAATCTCTTCGAGGCTTTTCTGACTGATACGTAGCATAAACAATTGTATCATAAATCTACGGGTAAAAAAAAAAAAGTCGTTCATGGCAAACACTTACGTAACTTGATCATGACATTATCTTATTCCATTATGATAATGAAAGTTCCATACCAATTATCATTTTCGATTATGACTAAAATAACCTGTAAGAGTTTATCATTTTCGATTTTCTTTCATGTTAATATCAACTCCAACTTATCCACATCAAAACCAAATTTTTTCTGACTTTAAGCCACGCAATTCTGACTCGAATTATCTTTATATTCACAGTGTGCAGAAGACAATTCTCTGTGTTTTGGTAGTGATCTTTTTCCTGGTTTGAGGAAGAAAATAAAGATAGTTGGGTGGCGGGTCGAGATCATGATTTTACCGTCTTCTTCGAAAAGATCACGAGGCCAAAAGCGAGACATTTTATTATAAAGTCATGAACATATTGCCCTTATATATATCATTCAGCTATTGACAAACCAAGGCAACCAACTCATATATATATATATATATATATATATATATATATATAAATATCACACACATTTGTTGATACTTTTCTCCTTTGAAGGTAGAGACTAGAGCTCAGTTTGTGTTATTAATTGATCATGGCAGCTCGAAGGGTCTCGTCTCTTTTGTCTCGTTCATTCACTTCTGCTTCTTCCTTTTCTAAAGGTACATCATGATCTACCAGTTCTTTCAGTACTCCTTTTTGTTTTGTTCTGGCTTTTGTTTATGTTTTGGATGGATCAGAGTGGTTTAAGGTCACCTGCGTTTTGGAAACGTATAGTGATCGAGCAAAAATGATTGATCTTGTTTATGATATTTACATTACTGTCGACTATATGAGCATACAGTTGAGAAGTTTTTGATTTTCAATTCAGTCTGGTCCTTTCTTTTCCAACAATTAAAAGCTTCAGTATTTGGGCAAACAAGGATTTTAGAGATGGAGATGAATGTTTTTGGTTGTTTTTTTCTTCTCTGTTTTGGTGATGGTATTATCAAACCAGATCGATCCCACCAATGGCACCACAATCTTGACCTTACTATTCCTATCTCTGAGATTTTGAAAGTGACATTAATATGAATGGACATGATTTCACATCAGCCTGAGCGGTCCCAGTTAGTGTTGTATAGGGTACCCCCAATGTGTGTTAAGAGCTAAGCCAAATGAAGGCGGGGATGTTTGACTGTCTTTCTGCCCATTCTTTTTTATTCTGTTTTGGATTTTGAAGGAAAAAAAAGAAGCAGAAGTAAAAAAAACAAACAAAAGGGTCATGTACAAATGTTGACATTTATGATTTTATATGTCACTCATTGGTTGATACTACTTTTGTTAGGGAGGTCTTCTGTAAGTAGAGGAATTGGTAAATATAGCACTGCTGCTGCTGCTGCTGTTGAGGACCCAATTACTCCACCTGTCAAAGTAGGTCACACTAAGCTTTTGATCAATGGGCACTTTGTGGATGCAGCATCAGGTGAGTTTTTCTTTTCCATTGATGGGAACATAGTTTTTCTTTTGATCAGTGCTGAATTTCTGATGTTTGCTTTGGTCTCAGGAAAAACATTTCCCACATTGGACCCTCGGACTGGGGATGTGATCGCTCATGTCGCTGAAGGCGATGCTGAAGATGTAGATCGTGCAGTTGCTGCTGCTAGAAAAGCATTTGATGAAGGACCATGGCCAAAGATGACAGCTTATGTAACAATTCTTTATTTTACTATTTTTACTTATTATTTGCTAGACTGCTAGTGCCAATATGGAATGTGAAAGTTTTTCAAATTCAGTGCTTTACTAAATTTGTCCTTACAAATCACCTTGTGTGCAGGAAAGATCTCGGGTCCTTTTCCGCTTTGCTGATCTGATTGAGAAACATAATGATGAACTAGCAGCACTTGAGACATGGGATAATGGGAAGCCATTTGAACAATCTGCTAAAATTGAAATACCAATGGTTGCACGTTTCTTTCGTTACTATGCTGGTATGGGCGTATGGCTATATTCTACAACACAACTGCACGTTATGTTTTTTGGCTTTCAACAGAAACTTATGATTTAACGTGTTGGATATCCCTCAGGTTATGCGGATAAGATTCACGGTCTCACCGTTCCAGCTGATGGACCATATCATGTGCAAACCTTGCATGAACCTATAGGTGTTGCAGGTCAGATTATTCCATGGAACTTCCCTCTTGTCATGTTTGCTTGGAAGGTTGCACCTGCTCTAGCATGTGGGAACACTATTGTTCTGAAGACCGCAGAGCAGACACCATTGTCTGCTCTCTATGCTGCACATCTGTTGCATGAGGTACTCATTCATGAATCAACCTTGTCTGTCTCAATTTTCATGATAAACTCATCATTTTCTACTGTGTTTGTTTCAATGTTGGTTTGATTTACTAATTTCATGTTGAACGGTTTACTTGTACTTCTTACAGGCCGGACTGCCTCCAGGTGCTCTGAATATGGTTTCTGGCTTTGGTCCAACTGCAGGTGCGGCAATTGCTAGTCATATGGACGTTGATAAGGTAAATTATGAATCGGCAATAAGTACATATGAATTATGAGTTTTGCAGTATCTTACTAAATGTATTGTGATCTGTTTGCAGGTTGCTTTTACTGGATCAACTGCTACTGGTAAAATTGTACTTGAACTAGCTGCTAAAAGCAATCTTAAGACAGTAACTTTGGAGCTTGGTGGGAAATCTCCGTTTATTGTATGTGAGGATGCTGATGTAGACAAGGCTGTTGAGTTGGCTCATTTTGCTCTATTCTTTAATCAGGTATGCTAAGCATTGTAGTTGGTTCTACAGAAAATTGAATGCATTTGTTGATTCGTAAAAGAGAGAAAAAACGTGTGCTGATTTCATCACACCTCTGTTTGTAGGGACAATGTTGCTGTGCTGGTTCTCGTACTTTTGTACATGAACGTGTATATGATGAGTTTGTAGAGAAAGCAACGGCACGTGCCGAGAAACGTGTAGTTGGTGATCCATTCAAGGGGGGCATCGAGCAAGGTCCTCAGGTGATCAGTGTTCATGGGGCAACAAATTCTTTTACTGAATTTATTTGTTTAAGCTTTGAACAAATCTAGTGAATCAAAACTTGCTGCACTAAAGGCCATTTACGTTATACTGATTGAGGCTTATTCATGTTAAACAGATTGATTCAGACCAATTTGAGAAGATCCTGAAGTATATAGATTACGGTATTAAAGGGGGAGCGACACTGGAAACAGGAGGAGAACGATTTGGCTCAAAAGGTTACTACATTAAGCCCACTGTATTCTCAAATGTGAAGGTATTATTCTACACTGCAGCTCCTAACCATATTCACCAAGAATTCAAACCTTGCATATGGTTGACCTAAGCATCATTGTCTCGTGGATTAGGATGACATGCAGATAGCAAAGGATGAGATCTTTGGCCCAGTGCAGACGGTCTTGAAATACAAGTAAGCAATAAATTAAGTTTTGTATCTTCTCCCTATACGGCCCTGACATCAATACTACAGTTAACAATATGACTTATTGCAGGGAACTCGATGAGGTGATAAAGAGGGCAAACAATTCGCGCTACGGCCTTGCTGCAGGGGTATTTACACAGAACATAGACACTGCAAACACATTGACACGTGCATTGCGAGTTGGTAGTGTATGGATCAACTGCTTTGATGTGTTTGATGCTTCTATTCCTTTTGGAGGGTACAAGATGAGTGGAAATGGAAGAGAAAAGGGTATTTACGGCCTTCAGAATTACTTGCAAGTCAAGGCTGTGGTCACACCCCTCAAAAATCCGGCATGGCTATAATCCTCGAAAGCTTTCCAAATCGTCAAAAATAAAGAGACAAGTAGAGAACTGAGGATTGATTTTTATGATGATGAGGATGATAATCTTGCTCCTCTGTAATGAACTAGCTCAATTTATTATGTCTAATTAATGGTTCAGTGAATTAAGTGTTGTGGTTTGGTCTAACAGTATATCTATCGTTAGGCTAACCTAACACAAAACCAAGCAAAACACGAAATTGATCAAGGAGGCTTTTATGTCATACTACAGGGTTTACTATGCTAAATAGCATAAATGTCAACATTAAGTAGATGATTTATAAGGCTAATAGCTGTTTATTAGTTGGATTTTATGGATGAGAAGTGATTGCAAAGAGGAATAATGCAGATATGATCTGTATGTAGCTTCTATCTTTCTCCCTGTGCTTGCCCATTTTAGTTTATCTCAGTTTCCATCGATTTGTTCTGCAGGACATCCAATTTCTCAAATTGTTTTGTGATTTAGATTTGGGTGATTGTATTTATAGGTAAAGGTATGATTGATTATCGTTGGTTTCTTTTGGCAATTGGTTTACATATTTTAGTTAATTCTTGACTTTGATTGTTCTTCTAGGCCTTTCTTTTCTGATAAGGTAAAACGATTTTTTTTTATGTCTTGCAGATAAAGCGTCGCAGCACTTTATAACAACACTATTCCACTCCTTCCAATCAGGTAACAGCATACCATACATGTTGAGTATTTCTTCTCATGACAAAAGCTACAATTAGGAGAATTTGCAATATGTATTCTTTCAAGTATGTTTTCAGTGATTATTTGCTTACACAATAATCTATAGGTATGAATTATGTTAAGAGTTCTTATGGATTGATAACTAACTTTTTTATTTGGGAATGACAATGTTAATGTTTGCAAATTTGGTGAGTTCTCACGTAGCATTGGGATTACAAAGTAAATGATGTTTCATGCTGTTAAACAGCGACAAGCGTGGCCCGTGGATCACATTGTACCGATACTGTCCCAACTTAACCACCTTTAAGGTGTTGGGTTTTAATCACAAAAGGTCTCGGTACAATTGGATAAAATCCATCTACATATAAATTATATTTTATTTGTCACTTTTCTGATGTGGGATCTATTCCTCTCCAATACTTCTAATACGCCCCCTCACGTGCAACCTGACTCAAGGTCCGCAAGTGGAATGAATCGGGATGGAACTAACCAAGGGACACTTGGTGACAATCCAATCGGAACATTCCGATGGTGAGACAAGAAGCTGGACCCGGGCGAGAGAATAGAATCCCGGACCGGACGAGAGAATGAACCCAAATCGGGCCCATGAGAATTGGAGAAGTAATTGGAGAGGGACCCGCTATGATACCATGTTAAACAGCGACAAGCGTGGCCCGTGGATCACATTGTACCGATACTGTCCCAACTTAACCACCTTTAAGGTGTTGGGTTTTAATCACAAAAGGTCTCGGTACAATTGGATAAAATCCATCCACATATAAGTTATATTTTATTTGTCGCTTTTCTGATGTGGGATCTATTCCTCTCCAATACTTCTAATACATGCCTTTTGACAATTTTATTTGTGAGTTTGAATCTTTTGTTGGTTTTGTAATGCAGATATAAAATCAGATGGTTATATGGTGTTAAGAACTTGAGGTTACTCTTGGCAAGGTAATGCATCCTACATGTTAATGAATAAATTGTTCATTATGATTGTAAAGTGATTCTATATTGTTCAAAATTTACATGTTCTATATTGAATCCCGATTTGCTCATTTAAATTAGCTATTGGCATGGTTTTTTCCCATTTACAATCATAAAGGCCTATTCTCAATCTATTAAGCTAAAATGGGCAGGCACACTTCGAAGAAAAAGAAGAAAAAGGAGAGGGAAAAACCAATATGAGGTTCAATTTTCAGGTTAACACCTGCAAATATTGGTGTTGTGGACCCTTGAATTTTGGTTTCCTCTTTTCGTGCAAGTATGCATTCGTTTTAATGTTTGGAACGGAATTTGTATAGTTGTATTTATGGTCAATTTTATAACGACTTGCTCTTTTTTCTTTTGCAGATTTAAAAGATATTCTATTGTCACATTCAGTAGCTAATCTAGGAAATAGTGAACTCTTGGCATTCTACTTTATCTTGGTTTCTTCTTTTCTTACAAGTATGCATTCCTTTTATATTAATTTCTTGAGTTCTACTTATGTGAAATTTCCACTTTAGAAACATGTTAGCAAATATGAAATGGAATTCATATAATTATATTTATGCTCAGTTATGTAAATTTTCTTTTGTATTTTTTTTCTTTTTGTTTTGCAGATCAATTTGGACAATAGTTGGATTTCCATTCAATAACTTAATTGATGATAAGTGAGCTCTCATATATAGCTCCCATTGAATTCAGGTATATTACAGCTCTTTTGTTTGTTCAAATTGAAATCGTAATGAAGCTTTTCAAGTATATTACAATACTATCATATTGTGATCAAACTTAAGAAGGCGTTGATGCCTTTTGGGTTTACTGCTGAGATAAACAAGCTACCTTTATTCTCTATTGATAAATCTCATTGTTGTTTTGTTTTGCCTTTACAGTTCACACACAAAAATAGAGTGCTTAGCTTGGTATTGTTGTTGGTTCATAGAATCATTATACAAGTTGAGCTTTACAGGTATATATTACTGTTTTACATCAAAAAAAATTGTGCATCGTCTATTTAGCAAAATCTTTCAAAACTCTGGTCTTCACTGTTGTGGAAGAATTTAGACTCTGGATAAAAATCTTTCAAGAGTTGAAGTATATGCCGCAACTCTCAGGTGAGAAGACAAATGTTGAAATCATTATGTCTTACGCCTTCACAAAAATGAATGTAGGACAAACTGTGGTCTTCATTGTTGCAAAGAATTTGGATTTGAATATAGAATTATTGGATATACTTTTGTTGTTGTAGGACTTTAACATAGGGCTTTTTTTTCTTTTTTTTTCTTTCAAACTGAAGTACCATTGATCATAAGTTGTAGTTAGCTTTCAGAAATGCTGTGGTATGACGAGCAGAAAAGTGACATTCATTTAAAAATGCAGAAAAAGCATTTCAGAGAAGTTAAAACTTAAATGTGCATTGTGTAGCTATGGAAGAGATCGAAGTTTTTGTCTTACTTTGTGCAGTTAACTTGACAAAATATGATTTGTGTATTGTACTTGAGCTTGATTGTTGTGATTTATTATTTTAGGGTTTATTATTTGTGTATTGTACTTGAGCTTGATTGTTGTGATTTATTATTTGCAGCAAGCAATATCATAATCTCTCAATCTCAAGAGATATTTCTTTATCTGTTTCAGCTCAGTTTCTACCCGTTTTTTTTTTTTTTTTTTTTTGCAATATGGAAACTTCTAACTACTTGGCATATAAGTTTGAGAAAAAAAAACACACGTAAAGCAGTTATTCCTTTGCACAAATTACAATAGAAACTATATATCAATCTGCATCATGTTGTATAATATTCGTTTCGTTGTAGCTCCAATGATGATGCAATACATGTGAACTAACATCTGTACTATTTTGGTTTCCTGTTGCATAATGTATGTACTTTGTTTCCCGGGCTACTGACGAGTAAGCAATGATTTTTGTAAGATCGGGTGGTTGCCATAGATAGATTGGGTCATTCGTAACCAGAGACCAAATCATTTCAAGCGCTCCCATATACAATCTATTTACAGACTTTCTCATACAAGTCATGCAACACTCAGGTTTGGAGTGGAGGATAAAAACTTAGATTCTGATTTAGTGCCTATGATTTTGAACTTGTTCTTCTAATTTGTTCACAAAATGAAATACCGCGGCAACGCGCGGGTAGTATGTCTAGTGAGAAAACAACTGGATGTATTTTGGTCCTCCATTGGCCACTGCAATCTCAAAATGATTCCCCAACCTCTGATATGGGCCCATAAACAACCTTTATATGGACCCAAATGAAAATTGTTTGTAATTAGGTACAGATGAACATGAATATTGTGAAACTGTATAATTTGAATCGATCGTGTTCTAAGTTGATGAGCTTATACATATGATGGAATCGCAGAACTATTTGCACTCTGGTGGCATAACTTTAAACCTAGATGTATCTTTACAATAAGAGTAAAACATTAGCTTCCCTCTTGCCCAATCCATAGCACTAACTTGTTGGTTAGTCAACTTCACAAACTCTGGTCCTTCAACTGGGTCCAAACTTGAAGAGGTCTTAGAACATTTGGGAGCAGAAGCACTGGGATTGGAAATGCAACCACTTATCTCCATTTCTGCAAATGAAACTGTAAATGGTGCATTCTTGTAGTTGACTGGATACTTTCCTCCATGTGTTGCCCACTCTGATCCATCCCATATTGTTGCGTAAACAGACATCAGTTTTGATGGGAAGAATGAGCTTTATGCTCAAACTCTCTCACTGGGATGTTGTCCACTAGAAACCTGAAAATTTAGGGAACTTTCAGAATTTGGTAATTTAGATTAATCCAATTGGTACAATGTATTTCAATTGGTTTTCTTTTTTTCTTACACTGTGTGATGATTGTTCCAGATGATGGTGTACTGATGGTGCTGTGTTGTTGGATCAAACCAGAAGTAAAATTTCTCTTCTCTCCCAGTGCTGACACTCCCATTTGCATACACATTTGTTTGGATGACCCATTCATTTCTTTTATCATGGCCTAAGAGCTCTATGTCTATTTCATCATGATTGTGGGGGAAAACATCTGCATTAGACAACTGAAAGCAAAAGATCCATGCATTAGTTATTGAATTAATTCGTGGTAGGTCGATCACGAGGCCAAAAGTGAGACATTTTTATCCTCAGTATAAAGTCATGAACATGTTGTCCTTAATAATTCAGCTATTGACTAACCAATGCAACCAACTCATATATATATAAATATCATACACATTTGCTGATACTTTTCTCCTTTGAAGCTAGAGACTAGAGCTCTGTTTGTGTTATTGATCATGGCAGCTCGGAGGGTCTCGTCTCTTTTGTCTCGTTCATTCACTTCTGCTTCTTCCTTTTCTAAAGGTACATCATGATCTACCAGTTCTTTCAGTACTCCTTTTTGTTTTGTTCTGGCTTTTGTTTATGTTTTGGATGGATCAGAGTGGTTTAAGGTCACCTGCGTTTTGGAAACGTATAGTGATGGAGCAAAAATGATTGATCTTGTTTATGATATTTACATTACTGTCGACTATAAGAGCATACAGTTGAGGAGTTTTTGATTTTCAATTCAGTCTGATCCTTTCTTTTCCAACAATCAAAAGCTTTAGTATTTGGGCAAACAAGGATTTGCAGTAGGGTTTTAGAGATGGAGATGAATGTTTTTGGTTGTTTTTTCTCTGTTTTGGTGATGGTATTTAATGGCACCACAATCTTGACCTACTGTTCTTATCTCTGAGATTTTGAAAGTGACATTAATCTAATCATAATCTAAATGAACATGATTTCACATCAGCCCCAGTGACGGAGCCAGCCCCAGTGACGGAGCCAGGATGAGAATATCACCAGAGCTAATTGTAATACATACAAAAAATTCGACAAACAAAACTCTGGTGCCAGAGATTTTACAAAATACTAAACATAATTGCTACATTTAGATTTCTACCTGAACTCAGTTGCTACATTTAGAATTCTACCCAAACACAGTTGCTTTTTCATTATTTTAGTTCAGGTTTTTTTTAGTACTACCTAAACAACTCACTTATATTTTTGTTGCTTCTCTCTCTCTCTCTCACCTCCAAAAGATTCCAAACTTAATTGACTTGACTCACCCTCTTTCTCTCACCTGCTTCTCTTCTTCCATATCCACCGCCAAACCTTGCCACCCCACTGCCCTTCCACACCTCATCATTCCTCAAACTCCTGGTCAATCACGGCGACCCTTCCACCGTCAGAAACCCAGCTCACACCGTCAGAGCCGCTCACAACTCCGTCACCATTAACAACCGAGTTTCTTTCCCTGATACCAGAAATCCAATGGTTTCATCATCTTATAGGAGCTCTAATTGCCGCCGAAACTGACGCATTTGGAAGCTCAACTAGGGTTTGCACCGGCCTAACCCAGACCAAGCCTCTCGGCTAGCTAGGATCAGAGGTGCTCGGCATAGTCGACACTATTCTTCGATCCGCCATCGGAAAGCTGAAACATACTGGAGGATCGGAGCTCTCGTATGTGATGTAGTAATTTTTTTGACCTCAAATTCTCACCTAGGCTCCAGCCCAGTCAAGACTGGGCTGGCTCCGCCCCTGCATCAGCCTGAGGGGTCCCATTTAGTGTTTTATAGGGTACCCCCCAATGTGTGTTGAGTGCTAAGCCAAATGAAGGCGGAGATGTTTGACTGTCTTTCTGCACAGTCTCTTTGATTCTGTTTTGAAGGAAAAAAAGAAGAAGTAAAAAAACAAACAAAAGGGTCATGTACAAATGTTGACATTTATGATTTTATATGTCACTCATTGGTTGATACTACTTTTGTTAGGGAGGTCTTCTTCTGTAAGTAGAGGAATTGGTAAATATAGCACTGCTGCTGCTGCTGTTGAGGACCCAATTACTCCACCTGTCATAGTAGGTCACACTAAGCTTTTGATCAATGGCCAGTTTGTGGATGCAGCATCAGGTGAGTTTTTCTTTTCCATTGATGGGAACATAGTTTTTCTTTTGATCAGTGCTGAATTTCTGATGTTCGCTTTGGTCTCAGGAAAAACATTTCCCACATTGGACCCTCGGACTGGAGATGTGATTGCTCATGTCGCTGAAGGCGATGCTGAAGATGTAAATCGTGCGGTTGCTGCTGCTAGAAAAGCATTTGATGAAGGACCATGGCCAAAGATGACAGCTTATGTAACAGTTCTTTATTTTACTATTTTTACTTATTATTTGCTAGACTGCTAGTGCCAATATGGAATGTGAAAGTTTTCAAATTCAGTGCTTTACTAAATTTGTCCTTACAAATCACCTTGTGTGCAGGAAAGATCTCGGGTCCTTTTCCGCTTTGCTGATCTGATTGAGAAACAAAATGATGAACTAGCAGCACTTGAGACCTGGGATAATGGGAAGCCATTTGAACAATCTGCTAAAATTGAAGTACCAATGTTTGCACGTTTTTTTCGTTACTATGCTGGTATGGCTATATTCTACAACACAACTGCACGTTATGTTTTTTGGCCTTTCAACAGAACTTGTGATTTAACGTGTTGGATATCCCTCAGGTTATGCGGATAAGATTCACGGTCTCACCGTTCCAGCTGATGGACCATATCATGTGCAAACCTTGCATGAACCTATAGGTGTGGCAGGTCAGATTATTCCATGGAACTTCCCTCTTCTCATGTTTGCTTGGAAGGTTGCACCTGCTCTAGCATGTGGGAACACTATTGTTCTGAAGACCGCAGAGCAGACACCATTGTCTGCTCTCTATGTTGCACATCTGTTGCATGAGGTACTCATTCATGAATCAAACTTGTCTGTCTCAATTTTTATGATAAACTCGTCATTTTCTACTGTGTTTGTTTCAATGTTGGTTTGATTTACTAATTTCATGTTGAACGGTTTACTTGTACTTCTTACAGGCCGGACTGCCTCCAGGTGCTCTGAATATAGTTTCTGGCTTTGGTCCAACTGTAGGTGCCCCAATTGCTAGTCATATGGACATTGATAAGGTAAATTATGAATCGGCAATAACTACATATGAATTATGAGTTTTGCAGTAATTTGTTATCTTACTAAAGGTATTGTGCAGGTTGCTTTTACTGGATCAACTGCTACTGGTAAAATTGTACTTGAACTAGCTGCTAAAAGCAATCTTAAGACAGTAACTTTGGAGCTTGGTGGGAAATCTCCGTTTATTGTATGTGAGGATGCTGATGTAGACAAGGCTGTTGAGATGGCTCATCTTGCTCTATTCTTTAATCAGGTATGCTAAGCATTGTAGATTTGTAGGTAGTTCTACAGAAAATTGAATGCACTTGTTGATTCGTAAAAGAGAGAAAAATCGTATGCTGATTTCATCACACCTCTGTTTGTAGGGACAATGTTGCTGTGCTGGTTCTCGTACTTTTGTACATGAACGTGTATATGATGAGTTTGTAGAGAAAGCTAAGGCACGTGCTGAGAAACGTGTAGTTGGTGATCCATTCAAGGGGGGCACTGAGCAAGGTCCTCAGGTAATCAGTGTTCATGAGGCAACAAATTCTTTTACTGAATTTATTTGTTTAAGCTTTGAACTAATCTAGTGAATCAAAACTTGCTGCACTAAAGGCCATTTACGTTATACTGATTGAGGCTTATGCATGTTAAACAGATTGATTCAGACCAATTTGAGAAGATCCTGAAGTATATAGATTACGGTATTAAAGGTGGAGCGACACTGGAAACAGGAGGAGAACAATTTGGCTCAAAAGGTTACTACATCAAGCCCACTGTATTCTCAAATGTGAAGGTAATATTCTACACTGCACCTCATAACCATATTCACCAAGAATTCAAACTTTGCATATGGTTAATCTAATCATCATTGTCTCGTGGATTAGGATGACATGCAGATAGCAAAGGATGAGATCTTTGGCCCAGTGCAGATGGTCTTGAAATACAAGTAAGCAATAAATTAAGTTTTGTATCTTCTCCCTGTACGGCCCTGACATCAATACTACAGCTAACAATATGACTTATTGCAGGGAACTTGATGAGGTGATAAAGAGGGCAAACAATACGCGCTACGGCCTTGCTGCAGGGGTATTTACACAGAACATAGACACTGCAAACACATTGACACGTGCATTGCGAGTTGGTACTGTATGGATCAACTGCTTTGATGTGTTTGATGCTACGATTCCTATTGGAGGGTACAAGATGAGTGGAATTGGAAGAGAAAAGGGTATTTACGGCCTTCAGAATTACTTGCAAGTCAAGGCTGTGGTCACACCCCTCAAAAATCCGGCATGGCTATAATCTCAAAAGCTTTCCAAATTGTCAAAAATAAAGAGACAAGTCGAGAGCTGAGGATTGATTTTTATGATGATGATGATAATAATCTTGCTCCTCTGTAATGAACTAGCTCAATTTATTAATGTCTAATTAATGGTTCAGTGAATTAAGTGTTGTGGTTTGGTCTAACAGTATATCTATCGTTAGGCTAACCTAACACAAAACCAAGCAAAAACGAAATTGATCAAGGAGGCTTTTATGTCATACTACATGGTTTACTACGCTAAATAGCATAAATGTCAACATTAAGTAGATGATTTATGAGGCTAATAGCTGTTTATTAGTTGGATTTTATGGATGAGAAGTGATTGCAAAGAGGAATAATGCAGATATGAGGAAACAACTGAATGTGTTTTGGTCCTCCATTGGCCACTGCAATCTCAAAATGATTCCCCAACCTCTGATATGGGTCCATAAACTACCTTTATATGGACCCAAATGAAAATTGTTTGTAATTAGGTACAGATGAACATGAATATTGAGAAGCTGTATAATTTGAATCAATTGTGTTCTAAGTTGATGAGCTTATACATATGATGGAGTTGCAGAACTATTTGCACTCTGGTGGCATAACTTTAAACCTAGATGTATCTTTACAATAAGAGTAAAACATTAGCTTCCCTCTTGCCCAATCCATAGCACTAACTTGTTGGTTAGTCAACTTCACAAACTCTGGTCCTTCAACTGGGTCCAAACTTGAAGAGGTCTTAGAACATGAGGGAGCAGAAGCACTGGGATTGGAAATGCAACCACTTATCTCCATTTCTGCAAATGAAACTGTAAATGGTGCATTCTTGTAGTTGACTGGATACTTTCCTCCATGTGTTGCCCACTCTGATCCATCCCATATTGTTGCGTAAACTGTCATCGGTTTTGATGGGAAGAATGAGCTCTTATGCTCAAACTCTCTCACTGGGATGTTGTCCACTAGAAACCTGAAAATTTAGGGAACTTTCAGAATTTGGTAATTTCGATTAATCCAATTGGTACAATGTATTTCAATTGGTTTTCTTGTTTTCTTACACTGCGTGATAGTTGTTCCAGATGATGGTGTACTGATGGTGCTGTGTTGTTGGATCAAACCAGAGGTAAAATTTCTCCTCTCTTCCTGTGCTGACACTCCCATTTGCATACATATTTGTTTGGATGACCCATTCATTTCTTTTATCATGGCCTAAGAGCTCTATGTCTATTTCATCATGATTGTGGGGGAAAACATCTGCATTAGACAACTGAAAGCAAAAGAACCATGCATTAATTATTGAATTAATTCAGTGAATGAGACCCCTACTTATTTTATATTATGATTTGCATAATACAATAAGAAGAAGAATAGTTTAACATACATAGAAAGCTACCACAACTCCAGAAGAGTCTCCAGGAGGCAGCTTGATAGCAGCACTGAAGAATCCATAGTGATATTTGTTTACTGATGCCAAACCAGAACCTGCATATTGAACCAAAACAAAGAACACTAAAGATTAGATATGAACAAATTTGGAAACTCTATGTCATCAGGGTACTATTAAATAAAAGTATTAAGTAACTTCACCTGAGGATTTGTCAAGAACAAGAGTGGCCATGGATCCGTTACCAGTCACCTGAACATTTGAGCCTCCAAAAGCTTTCGAAAACACATTACTAATCGAGACATGAGGGAAAGCATCAGTTAGCCGCGGCACGCTTGGACTTGTGTAGCGTCTTTTGCGTGAAGAGGCCAAAACTGAACTCATACACAACACCAGAAGACACAAGAAGACTAGTTTTCCTTGCAGAAATGCCATGCTAACTGTATTAGAATATTGCTGAGGAAAAAATGCTTCAAGTTTTTGGTATTTATTGTGAGGTTTTAGGGAGGTTCATAGCTCATATTCTTGCTTAGTTGTATATTAGCTGTGCTGTCTCTATATCTTTCCTAGTAACAGAAACCTCTTTTATTAGGGGTTTTAAATTTTGCAAGGCTCAAGTTAGTATCAGAAATCTCATCATTTGTTGAGATTTTGAGACGTTTGGCTCACCTTGTAGGGCTGCACAGGACATGCATGCTTTGGACACTATTTAACTTAAATGTTGATGGGTTAATTTCCAAGCAGAATGTCCTTTTGATATTTAAGTGCACCATTCAATTCTAGATGTGGTCCTTGAAAGTTGAAACCAGAAGGACATGTAGTACAACTTACCCCCTAAAACACGGATACAATATGTGACAATCATTTGAGTCCAAAAACTTAAGCTGTCAGAAAATGAGCCAACGTTGCATATCAAACTTACGTAAAACACAAGAAACTGAGATATTGCAAACTCAATATGACTTCTAGTTCAATGTGACCAGAATCCCTTAACAGACTGAGCAGATTTGCCAGAAATATTGTAGCTGGCTGAGATGGGTGCATGATAGGACATTAACATGTTGTGACATATATGAAAGGCCCAACATGTTGCCTGGAACTGTGTGGGGAAGTGACTCTTTATTTGACCAAACAATTCAGAATGTGATTGATGTGAAGCTATAATTGTAGAGAGGAGGATTAATATTCCTGCAAATCTAAGCCAGGCTGTTGCGTACTATGATGGGAAGAACAAGATCACTATGTGCCAAATACTGTTGGACTGAGGAGGCTAGCTGCTAGGAAGAAGAATTAGAAGAAGCCAGACAGTCTGATTTTCCTAGTTGCACATATGGGACAAATATTTTATATACCTGTTCCTGGTTAGGAAATAATGGGCATTTTGGGCTTCTTCTATTAGAAATCCATTTGTATTGAATCAGGGGAAATAATATGCCCATCTGAATTGTTGGCAGGCCTAAATATTCTTGCTTTGTCTCCAGACCAGCCCATACCAAAACAAATTCCACAATTTCTTAATGGCGCTTACTATATGAAAATACATCCCTCTTTGGCATTTGGGCTCAGGTAGTGGAACTAGAGGCCCACTTTTTCTTAGTTTTACTATTCCATGTTACTATAGGACATCGGAACGCTTGAGTTCCCATATTCATTTTTTGATACGACAACATTACAAGTAGATAGGACAACATCACTTTCTCAAAAAAAAAAAAAGAAAAAAAAAGAAGAAGATAGGACAACATCATAGCACTTGAGTTTGATCCGGGCATCGTTTTATTGTATAATCGTATCAGGGGACAATCAAGGGGCGACGTCGAGAGTCAGATGAGGTGCTGGAAAAGTCGGCCGCTCACTCTGTTAAGATATGAGTTTGGGTCTTTGGGCCATGTTTGAGATGTTGAGCCCAACGTTGTAGGCTAGAAAGGAGGGTGTCTTGCCACCTTCAATTTTGGTCCTATTAAAGATGTTTAGTCAATGGATAGTTATATGAGTACAATGGTGTGCAAAGGTTGAATCTCATTATTTAGTCTAAGCCAAGCATTAGTCCATTATTGTTCTCCATGATCATTGACCTCAGAAGGAAGCATACGTTCATGCTCTTGTAACCTTCCTCTTTCGTCGTTAACCTTGACTCTACAATAATCTAGATAATTTAATAGAATAAAAATGAAAAATAATAACTCAATTCCTCACGAATAAATTGACTTTCTAAAGAAATTAAATTCACGCAACTTCCTCCTCATAATTCCACGTTACCCTGTCCAGTGTCGGCTACCTCCATTCACGTACCTTCAACTCATCACGGGCCCAGCCCATAATCCTAGCGCTACGTGTTGCTTTCTCATTCCCCCAAACGAAAGCCGCATTTCTCATGCCCTCGTGTTCCCCCTAGCCACGTGTCCTCCCTTCACTTGCAAACCCCGTACATCCACACCTTGGATCCCGCACACCCGTCACGACCCAATAGTGACTCCCCACCTGTCACTACACTTCTCAACCACGTGTCCCAGATCTCCCGCCTATATACACATTTCCAGCCGCTCCTCTAAATCCAAACACAAACGAACATAACAAACTTTTCTCACAGTGCAAATGATCCATAAATTAAATTCGGGTCGTCGGATCCTAACCTACCCGGCGGTGCATCCCAGCGAGGTCATAGCTCCCCGGACGCTTCTGCTCTCTCTCATCGCTCTCACCCACAACATCTGCGACTACAAATCCAAATACATCGCCAGCAATCAACGAAACGCCTTGGAAGCGATCCGCCAGATCGGAGTGGTGCGGGTTTTTCTCGAAGAGATACGGGACTGGCTTCCGAGTAGTCTTCCGGACTCGACCGTTTTGAGCTTCTCGGAGCTCCATTTGAGTTTCCAGAAGCTTCTGTACTTGCTGGAGGACTGTACCCGGGACGACGCCCGGGTATGGATGCTGATGAACTCGGAGCGGGTCGCGGACCAGTTCCGGGTCTTGATTCGGTCCATGGCCACGGCTCTTGATATTCTTCCTTTTGATTCGATCCACGTGGCGGTTGAGGTGAAGGAGCAGGTGGAGTTGGTGATGCGGCAAGCGCGGCGGGTGAGGTTTGATGTTGACCCGGAGGATAAACGGGTCGTGGAGGCGGTTAAGAAGGTTTTGATCGGGTTTGAGAAGCGGGTCGACCCGGATAGGAGTGAGCTGAAGCTGGTACTTGATCATGTTGGTATTAGAAAATGGAGCAGGTGCGAGAAGGAGGTGAGATTCTTGGAATCTGAAATCGGGTTTGAGAATCTGAGAGAGGAGAAGAGAGAGGTGAGCTTGCTGAGCAGCCTGATCGGGTTGTTGTGCTATTGCCGGTGCGTGATGTTCGACACCGTAGACGGGTTTCCCGCCCCAAGACCCGAGGCCAATAGCCGCAGCGAGGTGGTGAGTTGCCTGAATTGGGAGGATTTCCGGTGTCCGATATCGCTGGAGATCATGACGGAACCGGTGACAATAGCGACGGGTCAGAGCTATGACCGGGGATCCATTATGAAGTGGTTTAGAGGTGGAAAGGCTGTTTGTCCGAAAACAGGGGAGAAGCTGAAGAGCAGGGAGGTGGTGCCTAATTTGGCGCTGAAGAGGTTGATTCAGCAGTACTGCTCGGAGAATGGGATTCCTTTTGGTGATTCCGGCCATCGGAGTCGCGACATTGGGAGGACTATAGCTGCAGGCAGCTTGGCAGCTGAGGAGGTCATGAAAATGTTGTCGAAATATCTCAGCGCAAGTATTGCGGCGGGGACAATGGAAGAGAGGAGCAAGGCTGCCTATGAAATTCGGATTCTTTCGAAAACAAGCATTTTTAATAGGTCTTGTTTGGTGGAAGCTGGGTTGGTTCCGCATTTGCTGAAGATGTTGGCTTCTGCAGATTCGGAGAGGCAGGAGAATGCAGTTGCAGGGTTGTTGAATCTGTCAAAGCATTCAAAAGGGAAAGCTGCCATTGTCGAAAATGGGGGTGTGGATTTGGTTGTGGATGTTTTGAAGGAGGGTCTGAAAGTAGAGGCTTGCCAGCATGCTGCTGGGACATTGTTTTATCTTGCTTCGGTTGAGGAGTACCGGATATTGATCGGAGAAAACCCGAGGGCCATACCGGCTTTGAGGGAGCTGATCAAGAACGGTTCTGATCGCGGCAAGAAGAATGCATTGGTTGCTATTTACGGGCTGCTTACACACCCTGCAAATCATAGAAGGGTGATAGCAGCTGGGGTGGTTCCTTTGCTGTTTGAAATACTAACATCTGTTGACAGTGAAGCTCTTGTGACGGATTCTCTAGCAATTCTCGCAACTCTGGCTGAGAAACCTGAAGGAGCAGTTGCAATTTCGCGTTGCAGGGCTTTGGATTCGATCATGGGGATTCTGAATTCTTTGACTTCAAGGGCAGCAAAGGAGTTCTGTGTGTCTTTGTTGCTGTCTCTTAGTACAAATGGTGGCCACAATGTGGTTGCTCTTCTGGTTAAGAGCCCTTCTCTTATGGGATGTTTGTATTCTCAACTTAGTGAAGGCACATCTAGAGCAAGCAAAAGGGCCAGTGCTCTCATCAAGCTCCTCCATGAATTCCATGAAACAAGATCCTCTGGTCCAGTCAATCGAGTTCTTCCACAGGAGCGATTTGTTCACGTTAGGTAACCCAACATTTTTATGGGCGTACTTGACACATTGATTCTTTGCAGGCCTGTAAATTCAGGGTCTTCTGTAGATATGCATATCTAGTGTGTTTGGATCTAGTTTGATTCATTATTAGCTCGGTTTTTTGAAGAGCTAATTATTGTATGACAGCTTCTACTTTTTTGAAAGAAGCTTGGTACAGAATGTTACATTGTAATAAATTGTAATTATTCGTTTTCTATATGAATGAACAAAAATTGGAGTGATATCTTTCTATTACTTAAAATCATACTGGGTTGTTTCAATATACAATAACTATCTCACAAGATTTCTTCAGTTTCAAGTCAGGACCTGGTGCTTTCAGCTAGGCTATTTCCTCGATTTCAAGTCTTGATTGGTCCCAGCAGGCGGAAATGACTCCATTTGAGTTGAGATGTGTAATGCCTTTTCTAGTCTCGATACCACCTCCTCCATGCGTGGTCTTTGTTGCTTTAGTCCTGTGCATGACAAAGCTAGTTTGAATATAAGCTCAAAGGCTACTACTGAGTACTCCCCGTTAAGTTTAGGATCAGCAAACTGTATGACATCACCGCCTCTTGTGAGACCTCTTGCCTGAAGAGCAATGACATGGAACAGAAGAGGAATCAGTAACTTGATATAGTTAGATTTCCAGAAATGTGGAAGGTATTGACTTCCTCACCATCTTATTTAGAGACATTAGTGTGTTGGAATTCAGATTGATAACTCTGCGCCCCGAGATAAGTTGTAGAAGAACTATCCCAAAACTGTAGACATCTCCTGAAGCATTTACATGGTGATTCTTTCGGTACTCAGGATCAACATAACCAAATGTACCTCTCACTTCGGAGCTGACATAGGACTGTCCCACGTCCATAACTTTAGATAACCCAAAGTCGGACAGTTTGGCTTGAAAGTTGGCAGTGATGAGTATGTTTGTTGGCTGCAAATAAGAAATGTGACAAGAAAAATTGCTTGAAGAAAAGAAAGGACAGAAAAGCAGAAGATAAGGCAGATATATAGGATACGCTTACCTTGACATCACGGTGAACAATGCAGCCTCCCTGAAAAGTATGAAGAAACCAAAGACCCCTTGCACTGTCAATTGCAATCTCAAGTCTCTGAATCCATGGTAGACTTCTATCTTTTCCTGCAATCATCTATCAGTTGGCTATGACAATGGTAGAGAATTAGTGCTTCAAGTATTGAAATATGGAAACATACCAAATAGCCACTCCGAGAGGTTCCCATTGTGGCACAGTTCATACACCAGGAAACACTCTTCTGTATCCTCGCAATGGCCAAGTAATGCTACAAGGTTTGGATGTCTAACATGTGAAAGGCTTGTCACTTCTCTTACAAATGTCTCGATGGAAACATATCCATCGTTGATTATGTGCTTGACTGCTACTTCAATCCCATTTAGGAGTACACCTTTGTATACCTTTCCTGGAATATTATCAGAAGGGCATCAGATTTGTGGAAAAGGTTCCTAATTCAACTACCAGTGTCCAATTTACCTTGTGTTATTTTTCGTTTCACTGCAAACCATCTAGCGTGTGAGGTCTCAAAAAGTTCAATTCTTCGAGAATTCTCTTCTGTTCTAATCCGAATTTCCAATAGCAAAAGTTGTTTAAATACTGAATCAAAAAGGTTCTTACCAGCTCCACCTTGGCCAATGAAGTTCGATGCATTCAAATTGTTGGTTGCTGCATAAATGTGCTTAGTTGATATTTTGAGGCTGGATTCTTGAGTCAGTGAATCATACGGTGCTGTCCAGTTAAATAACAAGGTTTCACAACATTTCAATAATTCTAGGTTTCAAGTAAAAATATGAACTATCTGGAGACATGTACCATCTTCTTTCTCATCTTTTGCAATGGAAAAGATATCTGGCTTCTTTTTCTTGCACAAGGTCCACATAGAAATAAGTACTATTACAGTAATTCCTGCTAGACCACCAAATAGAATCCATAGACCTGACGATCGATCTCAATAAATTAATTAAGACTACCAAGAAACATAACTGCTGGAAAATTAGAATATAGAACTCAAATATATATCTATATATATTACCTGTGCTCAGTTTTAGAAACCTGCTTTTTAATCCAGTGTGCCGCTGATCTGCAATGGGAAAAAAATGCAAACTTTCAGCTGGAGTTTAAGTAACATAAATAATCAACAAGTCATCTTTACAGTGAGATTGACAGGTGCCTACCTCTTAAATCTGTAAATATCTGATTTCCAAGGCATTGATAAATTGCTTGAACCCAATTCTTATCATGAATCCTGTTGCTTGTTAAAGACAACAGAACTGCAAAACCACATATATTGGCTTCAAGTTTTGATGACTCCCTACTATGTGATGATGCAACAATCTCTTCCCACCTTCGCAAACAAGCACCGCAAGCCTGATCATATATTCCAGCTGTACCGAGAGATCTACAGTCTTCATCTAAATCTTGCAATGTGCTACCTAGGTTATGAACAACATCTAGTTTAGTATAGTCAGAGCAACCACCGCCTCCACTTGTTAGCTTCTGGATTCCACAACTGAAAACATCACTTTTGTTACTCTTCATCCCCTCTAAGCAAGTTTCTTGCCCTGTTGAATTTAAGAAGAGCTGTCTTGCAGTGTGGTTTGCTCTGTGTCCCAAGGCAGATAGGTAGTCATCGAAAGCTGCTCCACAATTACAATTACTGACAAACCCTCCCCAAGTACCTGCGTCACAATTTGAGCTACTCCAAGATGAAGATTGTTGAATATCAAGGACACATACTGCACTAGGGGATTGTGAGAAACCAAAATTCAAGGCAGTGAGGAACACAAAGACTAATATCAAAAGGGGTGGTACTTGGCTATACTTAATTTGACTATAACCAAGGAAAATCAAGATGAGTTTAGCCATGGTTGCGGTCTTAATTGAGACAAGTAGTGAATATTAGAGTAGATATAATGTTCTCCTTCAACCGGCCAAGAAGAGACTCTATCTAACAATAAGACTCTGCGAAACTATGTGCTTCTGAAAAAGAAAAGATAGATGCTGAAAATTTCAAACCAGGTACTTAGATATCTGGAATCTTTACAGAACCTACAGGATATGAAGATGGTATGGGGATCATAGGCATGGTATATGGATTTTGGTCATATAAATCAAGGAGGTTAATTTCTGCTCAACAGACGGCTGTGACATAGAATATACTCATTAATTTTAATATAAGCACTTGAGATGCCATTAAAGGAGAAATTTGTAGTTATTAGGAAGTTGGAATAATGGAATGTGTACAAGGCAAATGGCTGTACTAGAGAAGCTGGTGAGGTCATATAGCTGTTCTATGCCATCAGAGTTGATTATGCAGGCCATTTTCAGTAGTAATCGAAATAAAACTAGTATTTAAGAACCAATGCCATCCTCAAAGAACATTTTATTGAATTTTAAAACAGGTAATGCCAAGTCTTGAAATCTCAAAGAGATTGTGAAGTTAAAGGAAGAGACATACAAATAATGAAATAAGATAAAATGCTGGTATATTACTCCTGCTGCTTATATCTCATGGCAGTAAAAATTCATTTCAAATTGTAAGAATCCAAGAAACTTAACCTTGCAATCATATCTAGAGGTAAACATCTTTTGATCATTTGAGACAAATATGCTGCATCCAAGGCAAAGACTCTTGACTTTAGTATCGACTTGGAGTTTGGATCATGGCCCTTGATGCCGCTATATGATCACTTTCATCTCTATCATTGACAATGATATAATTTTTCACCCTAAAGCAATCTATAATGTAAAAACACTTCGTAGAAATCGCATTTCCAAAATACTATATCCTGTAAAACTGGATTTTGTTGGCTGCTTCCATATCTGATTTGACTCTTGATTACCCTACCAAAAGGCCAAAGATGATGCCTTCTCAAACGTTGGTCATGGCAAATGAGGAAAGGTGCCTAATCATTTCAAAACTAGAGCAAGTATTTGGGCTGTCATGAATCAAAATGGTCCAACTGAATACCAAAAACAGGGTTTTTCACAAAGACATAAATCCAACAGTTTAGCTTCAAAACAAGAAAATGTCTGCTGGACTATGGTTTCCTAGGAACCTCTTGTCCTAAATTGGTAGCTCATCCAACTACAGCAATATGTCAGTGTAGATAAATTCCATGTAACGACTAAACCAAATTTAAATTGAAATTACATTCTCATTGCATAAATGCATAAAATCAATCCAAATAATGTATCGATGTGTTAATGTGACAACATAACTTATCAAAACTCACCGTCTTTAGTAAAAACAGTAAAATCAATCAGTAATTGTAGCATTTGAGTCGTTTATTCCGCAAGAACAGCCGTGAGAAGAAGATCGGAAACCCCTCTGGCCAATCCCTTGACACTCAAACTTCAAAACGCACATGTTTTTACTCTATAGGTTGGCCACTCCTTCACTCCAGAGACTCAATTATTAGCCCAAGTGCCCAACTGCCACAAAACGACACCGCTTTGCGCACTCCTACCAGACTAGACTTCCATCACCAGAATATCCTCGTGAAAATCTCAACAGAAAGCAAACCAAACCTTCAAGCTTTGAGCCTTTATCACTCCAAACCCAGAAACCCATTGAGAAACTCGACCCGATTCCCGATGGGTTTGGCCGCCAAACCCGCCGAAGAAAACTCCGAATCCAGCCTCCTCCTCCCCACCACAGCCGACGGCGCCGCCGCAGCCAATAAAGTCCCAAACGACCCATTCAACCTGACCTACATCATCTACTTCACTCTGGGCCTCGGCTACCTCCTCCCATGGAACGCTTTCATCACCGCCGTCGATTACTTCACCTACCTCTACCCTGACGCCAGCGTCGACCGCATCTTCTCCGTCGCCTACATGGTCGTCGGCCTCGTCGTGCTTGTCATCATCGTCTTCTACGCCCAGAAGACCGACGCCCACCTCCGGATCAACCTCGGCCTCGGCCTCTTTGTCGTGTCGCTGCTCATCGTGCCTGTGATGGACTTGGTTTACATCCAGGGCCGGGTCGGGTTGTACGACGGGTTCTACGTCACGGTTGCGGCGGTTGCGCTCTCGGGTCTAGCTGATGCTCTGGTCCAAGGCTCGCTGATCGGCGCGGCTGGAGAGTTGCCTGAGAGGTATATGCAGGCGATTGTAGCTGGCACTGCTGGATCAGGTAAGATGAGATGATAATTTTTTCTAGTTTTATTCAAATCCCGAAGTGTTTTAAGTTTGTTACAATGATTATTTGTTAGGAAGCATATTGAATGGCTGAATCATCCTGCAATTTGATTAGAAATTTAGAAATTAATGTTATGGTTTGAAATACAGGAGTGCTTGTTTCCCTTTTGAGGATCCTAACGAAGGCGGTGTATCCACAAACTGGAGAGGGACTGAGAAAGAGTGCAAATCTTTACTTTGCTGTGGGGATAGTGGTTATGGTGATATGCATTGTTTTCTACAATGTGGCACCGAGGATTCCGGTTATGAAGTACTATGCAGAGTTGAAGATTCAGGCTGTGAATGAGGAGAAAGAGCTGAAAGGTCCTCTGACGGGGTCTGCGTTGAGGTCAAATCTGTGGGAGATAGTTGGGAGTGTCAAGTGGTACGGAATCGGCATTCTCCTTATCTACATTGTGACTTTGGCGATATTTCCAGGGTATATTACCGAAGATGTACATTCTGAGCTTCTCAAGGATTGGTACGCGATCATTCTTATTACTGGTTACAATGTGTTTGATCTGGTTGGTAAGGTTCTGACTTCAGTATATCTCCTTGAGAACTCCAAGGTTGCAATTGGCGGCACAATTGCCAGATTGCTATTTTTTCCTTTGTTCTATGGGTG
The DNA here is from genome assembly GCF_000184155.1 of Fragaria vesca subsp. vesca. Taxonomy (NCBI): domain Eukaryota; kingdom Viridiplantae; phylum Streptophyta; class Magnoliopsida; order Rosales; family Rosaceae; genus Fragaria; species Fragaria vesca. The sequence goes on along the minus strand of NC_020494.1, from coordinate 21,781,879 downwards.
CTTGCACGGCCCAGCATTCTTCAGAACAGAGATTCCAGTGACAATACTGACTTGCCTTTTGGGACTTACTAATGGCTACTTGACGAGCGTGTTGATGATTTTGGCTCCCAAAGTTGTCCCATTACAGCATGCCGAGACTGCAGGGATTTTGATTGTGTTATTCTTGGTTGTGGGTTTGGCTGCTGGTTCAATTGTATCTTGGTTCTGGGTCATCTGATCTCAAGCAAATTATATCATATCAAAGACTCAAACCTGCTCTTGGTGCAGCATGACACAGTTGGGAATGGGAGTTTGATTTCACTTTCTTGCCATTTCATTTCTCCTTCTGTACATCTGTCATCTGTGTAACTCAATTGTTAACAATGTTGTTATCTTGTTTCCATGGAATGTAAATGGTCCATATGAATTAGGGGAGTGTGGATGTTGCTTTATTTGCGCTATCGAGGGGCGACTAATATCTACACTGACTTGAACTAATATGGAGCAGCAAAGATTTCCTAATCAACATAAAGGCGGTGGCCGGTGGATACGTGAAGGGCGATCCGTCGTTTTATTGCTTTCCCTTATTGGATGACGGATTCATGGGTTTTCCTTATCCTATTAGAATTTGGTTACGTAGTTTAGCTTTGTATATAAAAACATGTCTATCATAGATCAAAGAAAAAAAACCCTAGCTTGCTGTTTCGTTTCTCCCCGAGTACATGGAAAAAACTGACGATAATTGCAACCTGCCGAGTGAAATCATATGCTTCGAAATACTCCCAAGGCTACCGCGAGCATCTTGATGCACTTTCGGTGCGTTAGCAAATCATGGAAAGCTCTCCTCACTACCGACCATGTCTTTTGGAGGATCCATCGAAACTTCCACCCCCATAACACTGGACATCTCCTTTTAAAAGCTCGCTCCGGGTCCGGGTCCGATGCTACCCTGAAGTAGTACCTTCTCCTCGTCAAAGCCAGCCAAGAAGGAAATACTGCATCACATGTCACTGACCTTGTGACACCTCCCTGTTTGCTACACAAAATGAGATAGCTAACGGCTTGGTATTAGGGCACTCCATTTACAATTCCGTTTATATTTTTAACCCCTTCACCCGAGAGTCTGTTGTTGTTCCATATCCTACTTTCCAATATATAGACTTCTATTTCGGCTTCAGTCCTCGTACGAACGAGTATAAGGTTGTGGCAACCCAAAATATTGCAGGTCTAGTAGGGTTTAAGATTTTCACACTAGGTCAAGGTTCATGGAGGAACATGGTGGTAGACTGGCATCACCTGCCATTCGTTCATCCTCCACCTTCGGACTTCTGGAATAATACTGTATGTATAAATGGAGTCCTTCACTGGTTGGCTTCGAGTTATGAAGCTATATATGCTCTTGACATTGGAGATGAGAGGTTAAGAATCATACCACTACCTGCTGAATGCAAGTTGATCCAAAGACGACACAAAAAGATTATTGAAGTGGATAAATGTCTCTGTATAGTACGCGAGAATATGATAGTGTGGATTTTGAAGGACTACAAATATCAAGTGTGGGTTGCGGAGACTATCAAAGTTCCCTACTATATACGTTGCCGTACTTCTTCCTCGCTTCAGTGTAGCAACCACACAGGTGATATTGTATTTGACGTTTCGGCATTTGCAGAAAATCATCCCCAATTATATGACAGAAAAAGTAAAAGCTCCCGGCAGAGAAATCATTTTTCCCAAAATGTTGTGTGATCTTGGATTGAGACTAAAATATTCCGCTGTTAGTTTTGATGATTGTGTTACTCCCTTAAAATGAGAACCAATCCATCGACATTTTAAGGATATTATTTCATGAATAGCTTGCGGGAAAAGAGAGAGTGATGGATGTACTTGAAGATTACTACCGATATTATATTAGTGAGCTTTTCAATTAATAAATTTTCATACTTTGGTTGAGATGCGTTCAATATATATGTGCACAGATGCAGCAGATGGTTTTACATTTTGAGCACATACATGCAAACTTCTAAATAGTCACCAAAAAGAACTAAAATCAAGCTCAATCTAGCTAACATCTCTTGCTCCTTTTTTTTGGTAATCTTCATTAAGATCATACATCCAAAATGATCTTCAACCAGATTGTATGTTGCACTATATATGAGCAAACAGCAAAGAGAGTTGTTGTTTTGAGATCTCCAACTGTGTACGCACTTCAATTTTCATAGTTGCCTACAAGAGTAACGTGTACGACGTCTAAACACTGAACCTCATGAGAAACCTAAGAAAGACACAGATTTTCATTGCTCTGCATCAAAAATCAACAGTATGGAACAAAAATTTGGCATTGAACTTCCCATGCAGCATGTATATTACCACTAGTCAAATGGTGTAGCACGTGAACCACTCCTGCGTTAGACTATTATTATTTGGGTCAGAAGAATTAGATTGGAGGGACAACTAATGTAAGGGTCACCATAGATTATGTAACTATCTAGTAACTATCCTGTAGCTATTAGGTAACTTTCTGGTAGCTATGAGGTAACTATCCTGTAGCTATTAAGTAACTTTCTAGTAGCTGTCAGCTAACTGTGCAGTAGCTATTAGGTAACTTTTCTCATTATACTAGTAGATGTTGCAACTTAGAGTTGTAGAAACATAGTCATTGATTGTCGCCCAAGGAAATAATTTCAAATGGTCATCTGAGTAGTTTCAAATGTATCATTTGTTGTTTCGCATCTTTATTTCGCTACTAAAAGGAGGCAACTCACTACCTCGATTGTTGTTTTGATCAAGATCTTGAGCTTGCCACTGCATTTTTGTACCTACTGATGCATCCCATTTTCTTGCTTTTTCTGTTTGTTTGTGATTAAGTTGTTCAGCTATAAAGCTTATCTGTTCTTATGTTAGGCTTTGGAGTGTATAGTACTATTGGAATGTATAGCATTGGACATAACTTGACTCATTTGAAGCATTGAGATTGCACGAGTACTTGAATAGTCATAGATTTCTATATTTGAATCTTTGGTAGCCCAAAGAAAAAATGCTGCTCCTAATGCTGCTCCCAAAGAAAAAAAGTACAAGATACCCATGATCATATCACTATTTTCTCACTTTCAGAATTTTGCAAAAAACTTGGAAATCCAGTTCACAAAGACTAGTTGTTATTGCAGGTTGCTGATAATCTTATTCTAATGTCTCTGCTTCATAGCTTCAATGATCTTCGAATAGAATTCCCAATCAGAGTGAGTAGTTGTTATTCCTGGCTTTCCAAATGGATTCTCTTTAACTTAAGTAGTAACATCATCAGCATCTGCAAGTCCCTCCAAGTAAAGCCTCAACTCACCATCAGGACCTGATAACTTAATTTGAACATAAATTTTTCAGGGTATACATGAATTTTCCTCAAAATACAAGACAACCTAGTGACGTTTTGCTCACCTAAAGCCTTGTCATCAACTTGGTCAATCTTGTATTCATCTGGAAAGATGGCTGTGTGAGCCTGAAGAGAAACCAAAAACAAAAATTAATGGGCCTTGCGGGTTAGGGGGCCGAACCTTAAAAAAAAGAAAGACGGAGCATATCCTGGTCTAGTGGGGTACGTAATCGAGTCCCAATAGGAATAGGATTATAGGAATAACTTGCTTAATTTCTCTAGCTAGGCTAGGTTTCATATGCTGATCCCTATATTATATATGGAAACTAACTTGGAGATGGAGAGGGCACAGAGAATGAAGAGCGGCAACAATAATGCAGAGCTGAGAGTAGTGATGGATCTATTAGAATTGCCTTTCGATATCCTCCTAAACATCCTCTCAAGATTGCCGGCGGAATCACTTTTCCTCATCCGAAGCGTGTCTAAGGCCTTGTTAAACATGGCTGATGACCCCTCTTTTGCTAGAGCACTAAGTCACAACGTGCATCTACAAGTGCCGCAACTTATGCTTTTCGATGATCATGGAGGATACTATCGTTGCCCTGCAGGGACGATTCAACTTTTAGCATCACTGCGATCTATGAAATACGATGGCTGCAGGGACTTGACAGAAGGCCGACATGGAATTAATAGACAACCGCGAGTGGTCGTATTACCAAAACGATTTTGTCTTCTGCAACTTGTTTTTCCTGAGAAAATGCAGATATGATGGTGGTGGAAGCCCTTGCTTCTTAGTCAATCCTCTTAGGGGAGGAGAGGTTCTAAGACTTCCAACATTGAATAAGTATTCCAATGTAAGAAAGGACTGGTATGGTATGGGATTTGATAGTCTAACAAACGCACACAAGATTGTTCGTGTTTCCAGAGTTACTAATGATACAGAGAGCCGTCTTGTTACCCAAGTTCTTGTATTAGGCGAGAGCTCATGGCGAGAGATACCTTCGGTTCCCCCTGATGACTTGAATTCTAACATTAATGCGAAGAACGCATGTGCCAATGGAGACATGCATTGGTTAATTTGGTTAATTAGAGAGAAGAAGGGAATTAGTGAAGAAACATACCACATAATTTCTTTCGACTTCAAGAGAGAAGAGTTCTATTGGACTCCTCATCCCTTGTTAGAAAGCTCGAACGTACGCGTCGAGTGGACAAAGTTACAGTTGCTTACTCTAAGAGGATCTCTGGCCCTGGTGTGTGCTCCATCATCAGAAGCTGGGACGGCGGATATTGAGATATGGGTGTTGAAAGATTATGATAAAAAAGAGTGGACGCGAGATTACATCATAAACAGCAAACATTTTAGTATTCATGGTTCTTGCCACGAATGGGAGCATGGCATATTTTTCGATACGAATATGGATACAGTCTTTGTGGATCTCAATTGTTTTTCTGTGAATCGTATAAAATACCGTGCTACCATCTTGAGCTATACTTGGAGCTTGGTTTCCTTGAAAGAATATGGCAATTTGGTTAAAGATCTAGCTGAAGAACCATCAGAGTATGGAGGCCTGGAAAGTTATAACAAATTGACTTATACTTTCGATAGGCACATTCTGAGAAATTCTACAATTCATCAAAAATATAATGTATTTCCTAGCTAGCTTGTTACATTTATATCTGCTGCATATTTACGATGATTTGATTCTCTTAATTTAGAAAGGAAGGAAACCTGGCTATTGCTTTTAGGTATATCTAGTGAAGCATTTCAAACATTGATGGTCAAAACAGATTAGTCTTTCTTGTCGTATGAGGATGACAGTGCTGCTGGGGGTGGAAATAAACAACAGGAAACTAAGGCAAGCACCATATATGCAGTCCATATATTTTCTCCTAATTCTCTTTTAGCTATTCTCATTCTATGTACTTAAATTTATTATAAATGGCTCAGTACTCTTCAATTTTTTCTCCCATTCAAACCAACTAGACTAGCAAATCACATCAAATCTAAGCACAACAGTACTAATCACTAACAATTCCAAACCGCGAACCGAAAAATCACAATGCAAATGACTAAATAGGCAAAGCCAAACGCATCAGCCATTCTATAAGGCATTAAGATCAAATCTGTGGGAGATAGTTGGGAGTGTCAAGTCGTATGGAATCGGCATTCTCCTTATGGGTGCTTACATTCTTCAGAACAGAGATTCCAGTGAATGGCAACTTGACAAGCGTGTTGATGATTTTGCTCCCAAAGTTGTCCAATTACAACATGCTGAGACTGCAGGCATTGTGGATTGTATCATATCAAAGACTCGAACCTGCTCTTGGTCCAGCATAACACAGTTGGGATTGGGAGTTTGATTTCTCCTTCTTGACATTTTATTCTCCTTCTGTACATCTGTGTATCTCAATTGTTAACAATGTTATCTTGTTTTCATCGAATGTAAATGGTTCATTCTGGATGTTGCTTTACTTGTGCTTCATGAGCAGGAAAGATAACGGAAAATTGATGATGAAGTGGCATCATGCAAAATGTGGGGATAACCCGTTTTTCAATTATAGCAAATATTCATAATTCCTTCTGTAAACTTCTTAATTGTTTCAAAGACCTGAAGATGACAGTGTGCTCGATTAATCCAAACACATCTTTCCAACAGCTAATCAAGATCAAACATAACTTCTTTTTCTCTTCATTTCACAAATATTTTATGCAGTTCAAGACATCAAACTAGACAAGAGTTGCCAAGAGGACATCTAATTGATTCTAATCTACAAACAACCCAAGGAAGCTACGAGACAAAAACGGGTTTATTTGCTCATATGCTAAATGCCTTTTGAAGCAATACAAAAGGAAAAATGTGGTTTAACCTTTGAAACAGGGGAGGTCAATGGAATAATAATACTGACTACATGGACCAACATCATGATCTTGTTTTTGAAGGTAAGCCTGTCTCTACCTTCTTGATTTCAAAGATAAGCATCCTCCACATCTTGAGAACAAACATTTCAGCTTCCTCGTCTAAGATGGATTGAAGCAGCTGTAGCATGCGTTCTGCTCCTACATGTTCTTGAGTACTAGATACGATATAATCTACCAGTGTGGTTTCTTCTTCTCCAAGAAACTCTGTGATCTTCCTTGAAATCCATGGTTTCATCCTCTCATGAAGTGCATGCTGTAAATACAAATGCATAACAGTAATGAGAAATCACAAGACAATTAGGATAGTAATTAATTTACCAAAAACCTAAATGGGATAGGTTTGAGCTTACCTTTTCATAAATAGCCCAATTGATTTCATATGAGAATAACTCCTCTTTGGTCTTCGGAATCATATCAATCAGTTGTTTTGCATCCAAGAGCTTCTTCTTATCCATTGTCCTTGGTTTATCCCGTGCATGTTCCCGGTCTGTATCACGGTCGATAGTCTTCTCCTTGTTCTCATCTCTAGTTCGATTACTGTCATCATCATTCCTATCCCTGTCCCGTTGACTCGACCTGTCATTAGCACGTCTATTTCTCTCCTTCTCTGCATCGTACTGCTCTTCTTTAGAACCACCGGTTGATAATCGCTTTGCAAATTCTGCCGCTGCAGCCAAATTTGGTGGTGCTTGCCCAGAAACAGCGGGTTCAACAGCCTGTAGTTCTTCAGTTGAATAGTCAATAGGGACCAGGGGCCTCATCTTTTTGTCCTTGTGCGCATCATCATCCTCCTCCTTGAAAACAGAAGGAACAGAAGCACGTTTCCCAGAGCCAACCAAACCAAAACCCAACTTTTTGGCTGGGGCACTCCCACTCTGCTGGGGTTCTGATGTCATGGCTGATTCATCCCCAGTGTTCCCGTTTTGTAAAGTCCCATCACCTATTTCATCAGGCAAAACACATAAGTATAAATGAAAAGGACATTAAGAAAGGGGAGTGGAAAGGATGAGTAAGGCACTAACTTCAAAAGTATTTTGCATACCTATATGGTTCTCATGACCAGATCCAGTGTCATTGTCCTGATTGAAGGCCATATCTTTTGATTCCACACAAGATTCTTCCGCCAAATCAGCCTTTTCTCTTGCATCCATGGATGAAGCCTTCAGTGCATCTCTCAGTTTCTGTAGCTGCTTTTCCTCATCAGCCCTCCTGTTGGCCTCAGCAATTTCTTCTTCTTCTTTTAATCTGTCAGCCAAGTCCTCTTCCTTCTCCCTTTGTTTCTTCTTCTTCTTCTCTTCCCACGCAGTCCTCCGCCACCTTTTTCTAGAATCTTCTTCATCATCATCTTCTTCATTGATCACTTCTTTCTTCCGTTTGCGTTCCCATTCTTTCTCCCTCTCCTTTTCCTTTTGCCGCTGTTTCTGTTTCTCCCTTTCCCTATACTCCCAATCTTTGAGACATTCTTCAAACTTACGTTCTGCATCCTCAAATTTCCTTCTTTGCTCTCTCTCCTTTCTTATCCGTTCTCTCTCTGTTTCTCTTTCATATCTTTCAATCTCACGCTCCTTTTCCTGTTTCACATCTCGCTCTCTGTCTCTTTCTCTACTTTTATCAGGCTTTCTACTCCTCTCAGGTGAGCTTGTTTCAGGCCTATCCTGCTCATTTTCTGCTTTGTTGACACTAGTTGTCTCCTCATCATTTTTATCTCCAGAAGCATCTGAAACCAAAATTAACTTAGAAAACTGGCACTAATAAAGGGCTGTAAACAATACCAATTATTCTCAAGTACTCAACATATTACTAACACAAACAGTATCCAGTATGATGATAAGTTAAAATCTGGATCTTTACTATTTCTTATCTAGTACTCAACATAATGCTAACAGAAACAATGTCCAGTATGATAGTAATTGAAAGTTTGAAACTTTACCATTTCTTGCCATATCCACATTAGGGTCTCCGTCCCTTGAGTTAGCTGGAGGCTCTGAGATGGAATTCCCAGGAGCAAGTGGAGGTGGTGGAGGCAGAGGATTCGTTTTTAATCTCTCTTCTATCAAGCTTGTAAGCTTCTCCAAAGCCACCCTGTCAGCTTCCTTGTCTTCATCCGTCACGATCCCAAAGTTTTTACTGATGCTCTCTTTGTTCCCTGAATTATTGTCCTCCTCCTTTAAATCCACAACAGAATTTGGAACTACAGTCTTATCAACGGTACTCTGACCCTCTTTCTCATCTCCCTCAGCTTGACTGTCTTTTAGCTTCTTTGTGTTTTCAGCAGTTTTCTTTTCTACAAACCGCTCCAGATACTCTCGTGTTGCTTGTTTAACATTTAACTGTTTTAAGTTTTACAAAAATTTCAATATAGAGAGAATTAGTAACCGAATTTTTTATAAAGTATAATATATATAAGCAGGATATGGTTTCAAAAGTTATATGGCAATAACAACGAAAAGATAGCTGTAGTATGAATTATGACATACCACCAGCTCCTGCCCATCAATGTTGAATTTACTCAGAAGGCGTAATGCACGAAGAACCCCTTCAGCAGATTCAAATTCACAAAACCCAAAGCCTCTAGGAGTCCCATCTGTGGGATCTTGAGCACGCTTCCAACTCTTGACAGGTCCGCATAACTTAATAAAATGTAAAACCATTAGTGCTTAGAAACGTAAAACCATACACCAAAGGAATAAGGTTTGATATAAAAGAACAGAGATCACAGAGTTTGATGATATACCTGAAGGAGATATAAAATGAAATCATTGTTTACTGTTGGGGCTATCTTGCCGACAAAGACAGTTGTTTGTGGTTTCTCAGCTGGAGTAACACTAGGAACAGCTGGCCTAACAACAGGAGGCATAATGGGGCGAACCCCAGGAATTCCCAGCATAGGAGGGCGCTGTATAGATGGAAGCATACCAATTCCTCCAGGTGGCCGTGAGGGAAAACCAGGTCGAACCATTGTAGGATATGGAGAGGGATAACGAATAAGTCCTACATAAACAAAACCAAATATCTCGCAAAAGCATCAGAGCATGTTTGACATAACAGTAACACCAAATAACCATTCCCCAAACTATACGTACAAAAAATATATATATGACAAGTTGACAATAATAATTAATATTTGTTACCACACGTTAAAGAATATTAGAGATGGCAGCACAGGCATTTCAGCTATCACCAGCTGAATAGACATCCTGAGGGAGAAATTAAGAGAACATAGCATTGCGTTCAAAAACCATGTATGAGTAAATTGTGCTTACCTTGTGCATCCACTTGCACAATGGTAGTCTTCGGAAAGTCCCATCGAGAAAGTGCATATTTTGAGATACAAGTAAAATGAACATTTAACCGTAGGATGGGTGATTCTAATATTCAAATACAGTCTAACGTCTCTCAAACACTAATCAGCAGTTGATGCAGTATGAGAGCAAGAAAAATTCAAAATACATGAATTCAACAAAAATGCACAAGTAGAAAAGAAAACAATCAAACACGTACAGATTTTAAGATAGAAAGATAAATTGATTGATAGATAATTAAATAATTGGATGGGTGCTGGATGGGCATGTAACATATATTTATATGTGCATACATCTATCGATAGAGAGACTGCAATTGGAAGGATTGTGATACCTTAGAAAACAATGCCAATGAGCACTCAGTTGCAAACATTGTCTGCTTCGTGGAAATTCATAGACCCATGACAGGGAAAGTATCCTTAAACACTACCAGAAAGAAATAAACACGACATAATACAACTTTAGCACGACCAAAAAAACTATAAACTGTGTTCCGAATTGGGAACATCATTTTAACTCCAAGACCAATTTGAGCCAACATAAAATTTAAAATATGCATACCAAAAAACGAGTTGTAGGGGGGGAGTTCTCAAAGCATTATGAGCAAGCCTTCCAACCTTTCTCACCGTATTCAATCAAGACACTGTAGGAGAAAACATCCTGTCATCGATACCCTTAATCGTCTAACACACTGCCAAGTCTTTTTAACACAACTCCGCACTCTAACTCTGCTCTAAGTTACACTTCCCACTACGTTATACCATTAATCTCAATTCATCATTGACTACTTATTTCGCATATTCAAGCATTAACGTGGCACCTAAATTTCTTAAGCAACACATAACGAAACAACACCCAGAAATTACATTACCAACACCAACACGCAACGAAAATCGACAATGACAACGGCGAAAAACAATAAAATAATATAAATTTGACAAAACATATAGGCAGAAGAGAAGCGAAAACCCACCAGGTGGAGGAACAGTGCCCTGCGGCGGAGCCGAGTAGCCATTCGGCATCGGCGCGTAACCTCTCATCGGCTGTTGCATCTGATAATGCATCATATGCTGCGGCACCGGCACCGGAGCGCCGGGAACCGAGCTCACGCCGGGCGGAGGGACGCCGGGAGTTTGGTAATTCGGCACGGGAGAGAACTGAGGAACCGGCCGGAAAGACGGCGCGGCCGGAGGAGCGGCGAAGGCGGCGGAGACCGGTTGCGGGGCGTAAGAGACTGACGGCGGCGGGAGAGAGACTAGAGGCGGATTGGGATTGGGATTGTTCAATTGGAATGGGGTGGAAGCGGGTGGGGGATCGGGTTGCTGGGATTGGGGAATCGGGTTATCGGGTTGGGGACTCGGGTCTTGGGTCGTCGGAGCGGAAGGATCGTCGGCCATGGTTGCGGAGGAGAGTGAAATCCAGGTTGAGATTTGGTGCCCTAGGAGAGAGAAAGGGAGAGCTTTATGTAGTTGGGGCCTGTGGGAGGTGAGAGTTGTATTTACAAGTAGAATTTGCTTTTTTTTTGTGACACGTGGCGCATTTTGATTGGTCCCAGTTTTTGAACGGGCCATTTCAGGCTCCGGTGACGGTAGTGTTTTCTGTATTGGTTTAGGAAAATACTTCCGGGTTGGGTTAGCTATAACAAATCGATGAAGAGAAATTTGGGGGAATTTGGGCCTTGTTGGGTATGCATTTTCTCCTTCTTACTTTGTTGACATTGTGATATACTACTCGATGAAGAATTTGAAATAATACTTGTAGTTTAAGTAATACGTAGTGTCACGAGTTCGCGTCTTTACGCGGGTAATACAAATTATTGAGCTGTTAATGGTAAACTGTTTGTTTATGACCGTTATTAGTTTGGTGGGACAGTTTAACTTATAGTTTAGGTAATATTTGTGCGGGTTTGTGCATTCACAAGGGTGATACGGATGAATGCGTCATGATTGGTAAATTATTTGGTTTGGTTGTTTGAAAAATGGTATTCAATAAATCTTAGACCGCCGTTATTAGTTTCGTGACAAACTAATTTATAGTTCAAGTAATACATTAGGTCGAATTCATGAAGTGAAGTTGTATATGTTTGTTTCTATCGTAATTCTCTATTCCATTACAATTTACAAAGCAGATACTAAATCACTATACATGCTACAAGATACACCCAACTGCGATCTAAGTCACTCTAATGCCTAAGTCAGTGTTTAGTATAACACTAGTTTTTCGGCATAGTAACAACTTAGAAGTGAGAGTGATTACAATTAATGTTGGTAATTGGATATCTTTGATGAATTTGAATGCTTCCAAACAATGTGGGACAAATACCCACTAAGACTAGGTTATCCTTCTGTTACTCCTCTTGTATGCACTACTTATTACTTTGTTAGTCGGTTTGGCCCAGCTTCCCTGACCTTATGTAGTCGTGGGCTGGGCTCACATGCTTTTGTAGAAGGTGGGCTTGACATGGTGACCTGGTGGCTATTGGGTTTGTGTGTGGTTTAGAGCAAGATGTATGTTAATAATTCTTACACAAACCCATACTATTCAAAAACTCACTAAGCGCTATTAGGGCGGATGGTTGCCTTGGAGCCCCTAAAAACCGCTTAGGGGAGTTAGGCGGTCTTGTTTTAGAACTCTGATCAGTGGTCGAAACTCGCTAGGCCCTACTAGGACTGATGGTTGGTTTGGAGGGCCTAGGCTTCGTCAAGGCAAGTAGCGCGACCTTGTTTTAGAACATAAACATGAATATGAAGAGTCAAACTCTAATACCCGATATCTTTGACGCGTTTATTAACACAACATACTCAAGAATGCATCTCAAACTTTGGTACCAAAATAGGTAAGCAAATCGCGGCCTCTCTAGAAATGGTATCTGTTTATTCCAAGTAAATAAACATATTCTATTAAAGATTTTAAATAAAGAAAAGTTAGGCCTTTAGGATCGATGTATGGCCTCAAAGAGCTTAAAGGATGCACACACAACACACTAACACAAGCCCAAGGCAATAGTACAAAAGAAACAAGAAATTGACGCACACACAACAAACTAACAATCTCCAGTATGATAGCAATAGAAAGTTTGAAACTATACCATTTCTTGCTATATCCACATTAGGGTCTCCGTCCCTTGAGTTAGCCGGAGGCTCTGAGATGGAATTCCCAGGAGCAAGTGGCGGTGGTGGAGGCAGAGGATTCGTTTTTAATCTCTCCTCTATCAAGCTTGTAAGCTTCTCCAAAGCCACCCTGTCAGCTTCCTTGTCTTCATCCGTCACGATCCCAAAGTTTTTACTGATGCTCTCTTTGTTCCCTGAATTATTGTCCTCCTCCTTCGAATCCACAACAGAATTTGGAACTACAGTCTTATCAATGGTACTCTGACCCTCTTTCTCATCTCCCTCAGCTTGACTGTCTTTTAGCTTCTTTGTGTTTTCAATTTTCTTTTCTACAAACCGCTCCAGATACTCTCGTGTTGCTTGTTTAACAATTAACTGTTTGAAGTTGTACAAAAATTTCAATATAGAGAGAATTAGTAACCGAAATTTTTATAAAATATAATATATATAAGCAGGATATGGTTTCAAAAGTTATATGGCAATAACAACGAAAAGATAGCTGTAGTATGAATTATGATATACCACCAGCTCCTTCCCATCAATGTTGAATTTACTCAGAAGGCGTAATGCACGAAGAACCCCTTCAGCAGATTCAAATTCACAAAACCCAAAGCCTTTCGGAGTCCCATCTGTGGGATCTTGAGCACGCTTCCAAAGCTTGACAGGTCCACATAACTTAATAAAATGTAAAACCATTAGTGCTTAGAAACGTAAAACCATACACCAAAGGAATAAGGTTTGATATGAAAGAACAGAGATCACAGAGTTTGATGATATACCTGAAGGAGATATAAAATGAAATCATTGTTTACTGTTGGGGCTATCTTGCCGACAAAGACAGTTGTTTGTGGTTTCTCAGCTGGAGTAACACTAGGAACAACTGGCCTAACAACAGGAGGCATAATGGGGCGAACCCCAGGAATTCCCAGCATAGGAGGGCGTTGTATAGATGGAAGCATACCAATTCCTCTAGGTGGCCGTGAGGGAAAACCAGGTCGAACCATTGTAGGACATGGAGAGGGATAACGAATAAGTCCTACATAAACAAAACCAAATATCTCGCAAAAGCATCAGAGCATGTTTGACATAACAGTAACACCAAATAACCATTCCCCAAACTATACGTACAAAAAATATGTATATGACAAGTTGACAATAATAATTGATATTTGTTACCACACGTTAAAGAATATTAGAGATGGCAGCACAGGCATTTCAGCTATCACCAGCTGAATAGACATCCTGAGGGAGAAATTAAGAGAACATAGCATTGCGTTCAAAAACCATGTATGAGTAAATTGTGCTTACCTTGTGCATCCACTTGCACAATGGATTGGGGAATCAGGTTATCGGGTTGGGGATTCGGGTCTTGGGTCGTCGGAGCGGAAGGATCGTCGATCATGGTTGTGGAGGAGAGTGAATGTTGAACCCAAAAACTCAAGAACAGAACAATAAAGCTTGTGTGAATACCTCAATATTCATAATTAACAAGTACTGGCTTATATAACCTTACAAAAGAAACTGAATAATAAAACAACAACCCACACACAGCATAACTCTAAATGCGTGGTACATGATTGCAGGAATGAGTCAAATACTAACTGCATGTCCCTAATAACTAATAACTAGGACTTATTAACAAAGTGAAACCTAACAAACCCCAACAGTGAAATCCAGGTTGAGATTTGGTGCCCTAGGAGAGAGAAAGGGAGAGCTTTATGTAGTACTAGTTGGGGCCTGGGAGGTGAGTTGTATACTTGTATTTACAAGTAGAATTTGCTTGGTTTATGGTGGCACATGGCACATTTTGATTAGTCCGATTTTTGCTTGTTTTCTATATTGGTTTAGGAAAATACTTCCGGGTTGGGTCAAGGGTTAGCTATAACAAATCGATCAAGGAGGAGGGGGAATTGGGGGAATTTGGGCCTTGTTGGGTATGCATTTTCTCCTTCTTACTTTGTTGTTTGTGCATTCACAAGGGTGATACGGATGAATGCGCCATGATTGGTAAATTATTTGGTTTGGTCGTTTGGAAAATAGTATTCAATAAATCTTAGACGACCGTTATTAGTTTTGTGACAAACTAACTTATAGTTCAAGTAATACATTAGGTCGAATTCATGAAGTGAAGTTGTATATGTTTGTTTCTATCGTAATTCTTTGTTCCATTACAATTTACAAGGCATATACTAAATCACGATACATGTTACAAGATACACCCAACTGTGATATAAGTCACTCTGATGGCTAAGTCAATGTTTAGTATAACACTAGTTTTTCAGCATAATAACAACTTAGATGTGAGAGTGATTACAATTAATGTTGGTAATTAGATATCTTAGATGAATTTGAATGCTTCCAAAGGATGTGGGACAAATACCCACTGAGACTGGGTTATCCTTATGTTATTCCTCTTGTATGCACTACTTATTACTTTGTTAGTCGGTTTGGCCCAGCTTCCCTGACTTCATGTAGTCGTGGGCTGGACTCACATGCTTTTGTAGAAGGTGGGCTTGACATGGCGACCTGGTGGCTATTGGGTTTGTGTGTAGTTTAGGGCAAGATGTATGCTAATAATTTTTACACAAACCCATACTCGTTACACGCTATTAGGACGGATGGTTGGCTTGGAGCGCCTAAAAGCCGTTTAGGTGGGCTAGGCGGTCTTGTTTTAAAACTCTGATATAGCCAAGGGTCGAAAACTCACTAGGCTCTACTAGGACTGATGGTTGGTTTGGAGCGCCTAGGCGTCATCAAGGCAAGTTGCGCGACCTTGTTTTAGAACATAAACATGAATATGAAATATGAAGAGTAAAACTCTAATACGCGATATCTTTGGCACGTTTATTAACACAACATACTCAAGAATACATCTCAAACTTTGATACCAAATAGGTAAGCAAATCACGGCCTCTCCGAAGATCGTATCTGTTTATTCCAAGTAAATAAACATGTTTTATTAAAGTCTCTTAAATAAAGGAAAGTTAGGCCTTAGGGATGTATGACCTCAAAGAGCATAAAAAGATGCACACACTAACACAAGCCCAAAGGCAATAATACAAAAGAAACAAGAAATTGACGCACACATATGTAGTGTTGGAGCAGAGCAACACAGTGTGACACCACCACCGCTTTGACCCCATTATTACCAGAACACGAAAAAGGAGAGACCCTTTTTTAGGGCTCTCCCCCATTTTTCATTGCATGGAAGGAGAGAGAGCCGAGAAGAAGAGGCCGCTTGCTATTGACTTCAACAAGCTCTTGGATGGCAATGACGATTTTGACCCGCCGGAGGTTCTCAGAGTGAAGAAGACCAAGCCCGTCACCATCGCCGCCGACGAGACACCGAAACGGGCGGCGATGGGCGGCGGCGATGAGCTAAGGGATGAGGAACTTGAGAGGGTGAGCAATAAGGACCTGGATGATTTGATTGGGCGGCAAAGAGCACATGTGAAGATGTTGGCTCCAAAATTGCCAGACAAAGGCGAAAAGCTGAGGGTTCGTTTGAAGAAAATGGAGGATGAGCAGCAGAGG
Source organism: Fragaria vesca subsp. vesca (assembly GCF_000184155.1). NCBI lineage: Eukaryota > Viridiplantae > Streptophyta > Magnoliopsida > Rosales > Rosaceae > Fragaria > Fragaria vesca. The sequence goes on along the minus strand of NC_020494.1, from coordinate 21,765,667 downwards.
AGGATTGAACACCCAGAGAGGGTATGTGAGTTTTTTGGGTTTGTGTAAAGTTTGAGTCTTTTTGGTTGTTTTTGTGTGTTTGGGTTTTGTCAGAAATGGAGGAAAATTTGATGGGAAAGTTTTGATTTTTATGCTTGTACTTGTTGTGTTAAGATCATGTATATGCTAGATTGATGAGCACAGCTCTGGCATTGTGATTTTTTATGTGTTTTTGGGGAGACCAGACTGATTGCTGTGTCATATTGAATAGTATGGGTTTGTGTAATGCTGCTTCATGTGGGCTTGTAGTTGGAATGTTTACAGGTTTAGTGTTGTGAATTCTCATGTGGAGTACTTATCGAGACAGGTTCTGACTGTGTTTACCTTTTCCATTGAATAGTATATCAGTATGGTGGAGAAGCCTACCGGAGCGACCAGCTCTGCAGGTACGGTTCTTTTATGGACATGCTCTTTCGTTTAAGACCGTGCACCTGAATTTGGTGTGATTAAGGACTGTTGTATATCATTTTCTGTTTACGAGAGTTCCTGATTGAGAAACCTGAATGTGACTCCTAGGTGTTTCTAGTGGCTTCAGAGAGGAGGCTACATCATCTCCAGGCGAGCGAGGGGCTTCATTTTTAAAACTCTTTTCTCAAAAGCTGGATGACGATGTAATGAGCTTCACTGTGTCTTTTTTTCTAGTTATATTGAAGGGCCTGCATCATTTTCTAATGTATTTGCTTCAATCTATTGTTAATCTATTAAGCAGAGAGATTCTAACAAGGGAAATGCATTTGAAAGAGAATTTTCAACTTTGGGTCACTGCAACCGCCAGAAAAAGAACAATAATGGAGCATTCGTGCCAAAGGGGGCACAGAAAAGTCGATCTTCATCAAGACAATTCCCTTTTCAAAGCCCTAGCAACTTCTATCGTGATAAAGATAAAACTTCTCTCTCAAATGGTGATCGTAAAGGCAAAGCTTCTTCCAATAACTCAGGTTATCAGTGTGAGGAAAACTCCTCCAGCAGCTTTGCAAAAAAGTACTGATCTTTTCTTTACCCGAGCTACTTTACATTTCTAGTATTTCCTTGAAACTTTCTAACTGTAATGCTGGTAGATTGGTATTAGATTATGCTTCCTTTGCAGGCGTAATCAGCTTGGATGAATTATTCCAATTTGATTTGATTTGTTCTATTTTTCTTTTCTCTGGCAGGGAGGATCATTATCAACTTCGGAATAGGACCAGGAAGGTACAACATTAGTATTGGATTTAAATCTACAATTTAACTTTCATCTATCCCTTTTCAACTTGGAATTAGTGGAAATAGCACAAAGTTGTCTTGTTGGTGACATCTATTTCAGAATGGGATGTATTTCATTTGCTTTCATATTTATTGTTACGACAGAGTCAGACCATTTTACTTGTGGATGAGGAGGAACCTGAGTTCACAGACACCACAGAGCAAACAGAAGAAATTCCTGAGAGGTAACTAGAGCCTCAAAGTTGTTGCTTATAGTGCACTATGTTTCAGAATTCACCGATATTGAGTTCCATATTTAGCAATAACCTATTTCTGATTGTATTTAATTTTTTTTTTTTCTAGCATGAAAGACTCCAGAATCTACTATCCATCAAGGTAATACTGTACACACGAATAAAAAGTTTGTAGATGTGTTAAAATTCCTCAACTGTTAAAGATTTATGTGATATTGCTCATGGTGTGATATATGGTGTTTCTTTTATTCAGGGATGATCCACATTCCGTTGAAATTTGTTATGCAGACACTAAGTGCCTTGATCCTCAAAGCTACCTGACATCAGCAATTATGAATTTCTACATACGGTAAACTGAATATGATATAATTGCATATTTATGTACCAAAAAGTAATGGATATGTATCTATTATAATGTGTATTCATATCAGTATTGTTCAAGTGTTTACTTTTCTTCATATTTGCTATAGGCAGTAGACGTGGTACTTTGTTCATTTCAGTGTACTTGACAGGACATGTGAGGCCCCATTAAGTGAAAGTATTTACTCACCATTGGGACCTTTTGATCAGGTATTTGCATCAACAAGCATCCCCTACAGACACGGGAAGTTGTGCATTTCATTTCTTCAATACCTTTTTTTACAATAAGCTCAAAGATGCTGTATCAGAAAAGGTAGCAGTTTATCTTGGTTTCTTTAAAATAGTTTGCTCTTCCATAATATGTCTCTAGCTGTTAACTTTCCTAAGTCTCTTTCACTGGGTTTGCTATAAATTTGGTAGCAACTGGAAAATGAAAAGGTCAATAGTGACGGTCCATATTGTATTAGATATTTAGAATCCATTTTCATGTTCTTAGGCTTGAGGTGCTTGACCAATCTTGATTATGCAAGTCCTAAAAACACTGTTTGCTATTTCTTACTATCTACTTTCTCTATGTAGTTTCAAAAACAATAGGTGGAGACTTACAACGCGTTGCAAACAAAAATCATACCAAAAGAAATGTTGATCATGTCACTGAATAGGAAAACTATTATGTATATTCCTGTAAAATCAATGTTCATTTATTTTATTGAACATCTGTCATACAATGGCCGTGCCCGTTTTCTTCCATTTTATTTTCTCTCATTTTGCTTGCATTATGTAGGGAGCTAACAAGGATAACCGCTTTGTCAAGCTTAGAAGGTGGTGGAAGGGTGTTGATATGTTTCAGAAGGCTTACATACTTATTCCTATAAATGAAGAGTAAGTTTCTTCGGAAAGTATGAACTTATAGGATAGCCGATAGTCCATGAGCATAGGAACTCTATAACCTGAATTATGTCTTTGACGTTAAGATGTTATGTGGCTTGCTGGTTTGCTGATTTTGTATTAAGTTCACAAGAACGTGGAAGAAGCCATAGTCTTGCAAGTGTGCAAATGATAGGCTGAATTGCTAGGTTCGACTTCTGTACCAGGATTATTGGTACATTAAGCATGAAATAGAGTTAATAGACGATGCAAAAGGACTTATATATGTGTTCTGGTTCAGCATTTCAATACTCAACAATATCTAAGTGCTTTAATAAACAGATGTCATTACCTCTACCACTATTGCTGCATGCACTTTTACATGGTTCTACCTCAACTAAATGAGCAACTTGTCAGATACTTTGATATAACATGCAGATATTTGTAGTTTTGTTCAGGGTATTGTTTCTGCTTTCAATAGTCTTTCTTTCTACCACTCGTCTTTAACTACGTTATGGTGTTTGATGCATCCAGCGTTCATTGGAGCCTTGTCATTATCTGTATCCCTGACAAGGAAGAAGAATCAGGACCACTTGTTCTTCATTTAGACTCATTAGGACTCCATTGTAGCAAATCCATTTTTCGAATTATTAAAAGGTTAGAAACATATGTCCTTGCTGATTCATTTAGCAATGATCACATCTTATATCTACTCTTGTTAGGGGTTTCAGTCATTTATCATTCACGAGTTTAATGCGAATTTGGTATGCAGCTTTTTAAAAGAAGAATGGTGCTATTTGGATGAAGTTGATATTTTAGATCTAACAGTTTCAGACTGTTGGAAACGACTTCCTGACCATATTGAGGAGAAAAGACTTCCGGTAATTTCCGTCCTCAATGCCTTACATATCTCATGGAATTTCTACTAGTTCTTGGTTTAAAGCTTACCTCTTTTCATTTTCCCCCAGGTCCCGCAACAGAAAAATGACTATGACTGTGGTCTTTTTGTACTCTTGTTTATGGAACACTTCATAGAAGACGCTCCTGAAAGGCTAAAAAAGAAAGATTTATCAATGGTACACTAATTTGTTATTTAGTTCTGTTCTATATGGTTGTGTTTTTTATGATCTTCCTGATTATCTACTTTGAAATTTCCAGTTTGGCAGGCAGTGGTTCCAACCTCAAGAGGCTTCTAGGTTGAGAAACAAAATCCGTAAGTTACTCAAGGAAGAATTTCAAAATGCATCCAAGTCTAACCGCTCTAAAGAACCTTCTCCTCTGAGTGATGGTTCTGAAGAATGAATCGACACATGGGAGCCTTTCTGAATATGCACACAGTTGGTGCATGTTGCAATCAACCGCGTAAATGATCTTTTGAGTTTAGCAACTGGGAAAGTTAGTTTCATGATAGGGAATACCATTGCTCAGGAAAAGGGCATAGATCTTAGTCATTTACATTACTGACCATTTTTGGCAAGCTAGAATCCTTGTTTAGGATGAGGCTTCAAGTGTATAGTAGGAAAGTGAAATAGTGATGGTCTTTTCAAGGTAATCTTTACCATGTACATTGTAGCTGTTAAGTTGAGATGCTGTTTTTATAAAAGCAATTTCCGGCGGTCAGTTTGCAAGTGTTTTTGCCTTTATCTGTAGTTTTCAGTCTTTTACTTCTGCAGCCATTACGTTGTTACGGCTAATGCTGAAACTTGAATGGACTGTTTGTACTGTGTAGGCCGTAATGTAAGTAATGGAAATACAGTAATCTCAACTCATGCAATCAAATTTCTGCCTATAACCGACTAACAAAAAGTTCAAGTCGCACTCTTTTCAATTACTGTCTCCTTACTTCACAATCAGCCACAGCTCCGATCACTGACCTTACATCATGAACTTTGTATAAATTTAACTATAACCAAACAGGTATAAGTTGTACTGTTGTAGCATCTACAATTCTTTGTGCTTTGTCAACTGTCCCGCATGGAGAAGCAGAAGCAACCGTGGGGATGTTTCGAGTTGTCAATAGCCTCTAACATGGTAACAACTTCATGCATTTCTGGCCTTTTGCTGGGTTCTGCATCCCAACATTTTTTCATTACTTTGGCCAAGGAGCTTGGACAGTTTTTAGGTATTTGTGGTCTTAAATTCTGTATTAAGAGAAACAAAACATATGTAAGTTTGAGTCAATACTTTAAACCAAATAAATCTGCAACATATATTCTAAAGAGGAGAAGAGAGAATTTTGGTGTGTAAATATCCGTACTTTATACACAACAGCTGAAGTTAATTCTGAAAATGAATAGTTAGAGTAGGGCGTTTGGCAGCAACAGATCTCCCATAAGCAAATTCCAAAGCTGTAAACGTCGCATTTCTTGTCATATGGTTTCGACTCCAATACCTACATATGCATTCAGATAAACATTTAAAATACTGTAAAAAGTACTAATTCAAACAATGTATCACAAACTAAGTTCAAATTAATTATTTAGTACCTCAGGAGCCATGTATCCAGGGGTGCCGGTGTTGCCTGTCATCTCACTCAAATTCGAAGCCTCAAGACGAGCGACACCAAAATCTGCTATCTTTACTATCTGATTGTTATCAAGAAGCAAATTTTCTGATTTAACATCTCTGTGAACAATGTTCTTCGAGTGCAAATAGCTTAATCCTCTTGCAAGATCCAATGCTAGTTGCAAGACATCCTCCATAGGCAGCTTCTTTTCGCGAAACTTTTTGAGGTGAGACTTGAGAGTACCTCCACAAAGATACTCGGTAATCACACAAGCAGAATTACTACTCAACTCCTTTTTACTTTGTTGTATTAGTTTTGAAGTAGTCATTGTTGTAGCTCCAATGCACTGCAAACAAACCAACAAATTTTAGCATATATACAGTTATCTAATCGACTCAATGATCAGCATAAGAAGTATAGCAAAAAACTTACCTTAGTAACATTGGGATGTTCAAGCTTGTACCAAACAGAAACCTCGCGGTAAAAATCTCTTTGCAAAGCTTTTGCTCTCTCACCCTCTTCTCCCCAATCTAACACTTTAACTGCAATCGGTTGGTTATTGTAAAGACCTCTATGAACAGAAGCAAACGTGCCATGAGCAAAGGCCCCTTTAATAACCAGTTTTTCCGGATCGATTTCCCATTCTTCTATCTCTTGTATTTCCGAGGCTCCAACTCGCGCTCTAACTCTGTATTTCTCTTGCTCATTCTTCTTCTTCTTCTCCTCTATCTCACAAACTCTATCAAGATGCCTCTGTAGCTGAGCGTCCAAACTCTTTATGTCAATCTTGTTCTTCGCCGGACGGAACTCTTCTCTTTGTTCTTCCATCTTTCTTCTTGACTCGAATTTTCAAAATCAGAGTTCGAGAGGTTTGGTTTTCTAGCTTGAATGAATATATATTATATAGAGGTATTCGTTCACTGACATGAACAGAGAAGCCCTTTTCTTCTGTGATACGTAAAGGAAAAATAAATATATAGGCGGCAATGTGGATAAGGGCAAACATTCCTATTAGAATTGAGTAGTTCTATTTCGACATGGGCGGGGACTGCTCTATTTTCCTTGTGCAAGCAATCTCCTATCTCTATTTTGATAGGAGATAACTTAAGCAAAAGACGTATCTCACTTCAAGTCTTTGATTAAGACTTCGAAGTTTTCTTATAGGGCCAAACAAGGCTTTCCTATGTCGAGTGGGATGCATATTAACTTGAGGCTAGGTCAAAAGATGTTCAAGCATATTCCCTCCATCATATGAGTACAAGATTGACTCATACTCATCGATGAGTGATTTAGACCCTTCATCGATGAATACACTAGATCTCATAAGCTACTCAATACACAAAGCCAGGCATATAGTAAAACTGTAGGCAAATTATTTATGTACCAGAAAACAAATTAAGTCGAAAATTCTTGTAAACCGTTTCCGACAATCAATTGTATCAATGACTGTTGAACAACACCCGAACGCATTCAGATGCGAAAATGGAGAACAGATGGGTTTACACCTTTTCTCTCATGAGTTTTAGACCTGTGGATCTACAGAGCGTAGATCTGCAAAGTTACTGATTTCCTAAATCCAAAATATGTGGAACTAAACGTTTGCTCAGTCAGATTATCAGATATATGGATGTAATGTCAACTTTCCTATTCCAGTTCTGCACAGCATGTACGTTTTCCAACCAAAAGCTTGATGGAGGAGGTAGTAAAAGACATCACTCACTGCATCAAGTTTCATGAGACTCTTCGTTTCTTCTTCTCCGGAGTTGCATGTACTTGTGTCTTCTTCCCATATGTCTTCACCTGAAACTCCTCGAAAGCTTCTGCAACTGCCGCAACCTGAATGATCAGAATATCTCACTTATCAGTCATAGGAATCCAGCAAATGCAATTAGAACTTAACAATGACAGCATTTAATAAGGGACAAACCAGGCCCGGCTTCTTGGAGTAGACCCTGACTATCTTGTCTTGATAACATGTAGGAAGCAAGTTACTCAATTGATCAGCTTTGATACCGAATTTTTCATTACTCTCATAGTCCTGATAGAAACCAAGCAGTCAGATTTGCTATGCACAAACCAACAAAACTGTGTCTAATTGAAGGAGTCTAGATATAATAGTATGATAGTTGCTGGATCAGAGAAATAATGTTCAAGTATCAGAGGCTTAAAAAGTAAACTGATAAAGTATCTAGACCATGGAGGTGTGATATTACCTTGAAGAAAGAGACTCTGGATGAGGAAGTACATGCATCAAGAAGAAAGTTTGTCAAATTTCAATCAATGTACTCAAATTCAAAGTTAAACAGTACTAATGGCTTGATAATAAGCATTATTTGATTTAATTTCAGGTACCTATCAAGAGGGTTTTTCCTGCCATTAGTCAAATCAATTTTCACAGTGACCACAGCCACATCTTCCTCCTTTACCGTAACACCACCAGATTTCTGGACGGAAATTAAACAGTAGGTACCAACATGTACTTTCTAAGTATAACAAAAGAAGGAAGAGAGAGCTAGTATTATATTTTCCACCTGAGAACAAACTATATCTTTGGGTGTTACGTCCTTGAAGTTTTCTAGCTGGTCCTTTGGAACAATGTACTCATTGCAGAACTGACAAAAAAAAAAAAAAAAAAATTAGTAACAATCGGATTCCCTCTGATCTTCAGAATGAATGAACAAAAATAAAGAATTTATAGTAGAATACTAGGAAAAGCAAAGATACTAAGATACATGAATACTCAATATCAGGAAATTTTTTCGTATATGTGGTGGACATAGTAAGATACCTGGTACAGATCCCTTCTCCGAATGCGTGAGATCAAATCTTTTGCCTCCTTCAGTTCAGGCTTATCAGACGTTTCAATTATTTTCAGAATGGAATCATCTAACTGCACTTTAAACTAGATAGCATTAGTGTTGTGATATAAAAAGCCATCATGAATAAATACTAAATGATAAAGCTCTTCAACCTTCCAAAATTCAGATGGTCTTTGGATGGAGTCCGCAATCCCAAGTTCAGCATTTGCTTTGCACAGGGCATCAACAACCATGAGTTCCATAGCCTGCGAAAACAGTGGTGTTTACACTATATTTTTAATTTCCATATATGGTAAGCATACAACCTCAGTTTGATGTTTCAGATGAAAACAGTTACTTCTATCTTGTACCTTCACTTTTGCATGTGTGTAGACAGTCCGATGCAGATCAGCCCGAGTCATAAACAGCTTGTTAATTGTCAGATCTACCACAATATCAAGTTAACACAAAAAAGTAACTATATGGTGGTTGCAGAAAAAATGATTGAATTAAAATATATACTAACATTCACTAGCACGGTAACATATCTCATTTCCCATAACTCGCATAGTTTCCATCAGCCTGAAAGTTTGAATGAGGAAAAGGTTCTGTCAAAAGCTGCTATAAGCAATCGTATAGTTTTTGAACATAGAGTATGTACAAATTACACAGTAGACCAAGTTCAAACTGAGTGGACTTGAGCTGAAGAGTGGACCAAAGCAGTAAACATATATCTTCAAGAAGTTGATAAGTTATGCTGTTGGGAAACTGAAAGTTTATCAATACCTCTCAAAGTGAAAATTACAGCCTAGGCCACAGGCACGAGAGTCACGTTCAATGTAATCAAACCTATAGACAAGTGGTATTATATAATCAAAAAGCTAGTAGCATTTCATAGAATCTCCAAATAAAACGCCAAGCTAAAAGCTAAGAGAAATCAAGTCACCTACTTGTCAACATCGATTCCAGTGCGGCCGTTCGCAACAATATCATACAAGAACAGCTTTTCTTTAGCAGCCTAAATTCAAAAGGGTAAGTCAAAATTTTAACAGGAGAGAGATGTTAAGAAGATGTTCTGAAGAACTGAGTATTTTCTTTTTCAAAATGGAAACCTCTCCATGATAACTTACATTGTGTTCCACATGTTTAGAGCTAGAGCCGATCAGTTCCTGTAAAGATACATAAAGGATTCAATTACATTACATCCATTATTATTTTCATGAATGAGTTCTGGACTCATGTGTGCAATTGCATACAGTGAGGAAATAAAGAATCTTCCAGAAACAGTAAACTGTTGCAGAAAAATGAAGACATAAATGGAGATATATAAAAGATGACATCATGCAATGAAAGAGAAAAACAACTGTAAATATAAATATGCATGACATTCTGTCTTTTCTGTCCACCCAATGGAATTTGAGTAGCTCAACAGTATTGGTCTCACAGAATTTGGTGGTGAGAAAAAATAGTAAAAAATAATAATATTGAAGCTAACAAGACTAACCTTCACTCTCTTCAGGTCATCGGAATCAATTTCAATGTTGTGCTCGTCGACAATGTAGTCTATCATCCTCACAGACATATCCTCATGGGACCTACAGTAGTCCAATCATTGCCCCCAAATAAGATTAAATCTCCTGACTCAAATTGGAGACCATTTACAGCCATCGAACAAACATAAACCATCAAACTAAAGTGCACAATATTCTTTCACAGAAAACTAATAATGTGACTACTTAACAAAAGAACTGAGACAGATGCTGAGATGCCTGTCCAAGTCAGAAACGAAACAGAAAATCAATCATACTACTGCTTTTTCATGTTTTTAAGGCCACAATTACGGAAGACTTGTGTTCAATTACAAAATTTCTTTATGATGAAATGAGTTTCATATTTTGTTTTCTGATTAAGGGTCTTTACTTAGAATCTTGACCAGTATATGACAGCAGCATTCTGCCAGTACATCCATAGTTTTTGTCTTGGTAGTGGAGATAAAATATAATCAAAATGATGTCTCAATATAATCAATCAATCAGTTGACGCATATTAATAGAAAGGTGCAACGCACTAAGGTACACATGTAGTCCTTTTCCAGTTCCACAAAAAACATTGCACTTGAATCATTAATAGAAGAACACAAAATAAAAAGAGTGCACTGAATTCTATTTAAGAATATAACAATCACCATTTGGCACCAGAATGAACCAGAGGAAGAAACCCGCTCTCAAACATGTGGCTGAAAGGCCCATGGCCAATATCATGCAGTAGTCCTAGAAAGAGATCAAAAAAGGAAAACACATGTTGGACCAGCTTACTTGAAAGAGAGCATCTATTATGTCATATATAGTTTCTTTACCAGCAAGTTTTACTGTCTTGACATCAAAGCTTTCAATTCCAAGCTCCTGGCCCTGAGAGATGGCATATGAATAGGAAAGGGTTAATTTTAGGTTAGATTATGAGAATGAATAGACAGTCAACAGGACATATTCCTACTTGGTAAGTTTTGATTTTACTGATTGCTTCACCAGCAAGCCAGTACACCCCAAGTGAATGCTCAAATCTAGAATGTACAGCTCCAGGGTAAACCATGTTGGTCAGACCTGGATCAGAAGTAAACTTAAAATTAAACCTGAACCTGGTATGATGAATATCAATTGAATTACATAGATAGAGAAAGTAAACAGATGAATACAAAATAGCTGATCTCAACACAACATTCATGTGTTGAAATAATACAAAAATTTGGGCAGAGAGATCATTCAGTTATGTCAACATATCTACAACAATTAATATCTGATCCTAATTATTATAGAATCCAGCTGAGAATATACTTAGCAAAATTGAACTCACCAAGTTGCTTCAGGTCACGAAGCCTGAAACAAGTGATAAAACTATGAGGAAACAAAAAAAAATCAATATTGACTTTATGAGAAAACAAACAGTACATAGGAAACTTGCCTCTGAAACTGTTCAGTGTCAATAAACTTCAAGGCAAGCTGCATGAAATCAAAGAAAGAGATGAGTTACAGAAACATAATTTCCATGAACAAACGATAACACTGTTAATTTATTTTCTTACTTTGAAGGCAATGCTCAGGAAAGTAATCCTTAATTAGATACTTAAACTTGAGAATTCAATATACCTATCGAATCATTTATCTCAATCCTTTCTACTCACTTTCTATCAAAGACAAATTCAGTAAAAAAATATACTGATTTGGAAAATCAAAAGTCAAGTGATAGGTACTTTGTTCCAAATGTGCTACCACTCAGTCACTTCCCATATGTACCAGTTTATCAGCAAACAATTCCAATGCTCTCCCTACTCTTGAAAATCCTTCAAAGACTTCATCCTTGCTTTCTCACACCAAAGTTAAAGAACATGCAGGTTTGAGAATATCTAACTACCAAAGTTTCCTTATATTTCCACTAGATTCTTATTTAAATTCCTGCCACATCAGGGTTCCTGAGTCTCAAAGTTGAGTTTCCGTCATTCATTCTCCAACAATTTCAGTTACAGTTCTAATCCATATTCTCTCAAATAGAAAACTCCTTTCACAGTTCCAAATCTGTCTGCTCCTTAACTTTAATCAAACGCAGTAAACACAACAGAAACTACTGTTTTTGACAAAGACAAATTAATAATCCAGTAAAATCTCAGGATACAATATAGCAAAAGTAATCTACCCTAAGTTCTGAGACGATATTCAATCTTAAATTCATCCAAGGATCAACTACTATTCTTAGATGTAAACTAACAAAGATGAAATAGACACAAAACGACTTCAAAATCGCCGTTGCACTCTACTCTCCAAGTTCCTGTACTAGATTTACGAATTCAAAATCTACTTCGAACAATGCATTTCCGGTACTCCAAATCAAATCAAATGAGAAAAATCAAAACAAACCAGTAAATCGATTCAACCGCAAATTTTCGAGCTCAAAAACAATTTAGTTTCCGAAATTCAACATTTCAAAGCTATGAACGAGCTCAAAGCAGAAAGGAGATGCAAAATTCGAGAAGCATTAAGCAGATTCATCACGCGAAATGCACAAAACGAAGTTAAACGGTGGAATCGGAGATGAAATTTTACCGGCTCGAGGTAGAGGCTGCCGTGAACGTTATCGCGAACGAGCTTCGAACTCCGGCGATCCTGAAAGTCGTTCTCCATAGCCGCCATTGTTCACTCACCGAGCTTTGAACGCCGCGAGCGAGAGGAAGACGAAGAGAGTGATGGAAGCTCCGAGAGTCGGAGACTGAAAAACCTAAGGAGGATTGAGGCGGTGATCGGAAGCTAGGGTTTGGAGAGAAGGAGAGAGAAGAAGAGGAAGAGACAGAGAGAGAGTGAGAGTTTGTTAGAGTGAGAATGAAAATGAAGGAGGGAAAAGAGAGAGGGAGCAATTTAAGCAGAGGCAATTTTGGAGTGGTGGTCCTGTGAGGGAGTGAGGGAAACGATGCCGCCAAAAGAAGCTTACTCTCTATGCTTGCGCGTGCATGTCACGCTCCAATGTCTGAATGGTTTGATTACTTTGATATCGTGCACGCTAGGACGCGCTGCTGTTCCTTCACCTCTACGTAAAGGACTGAAACCGTGTACATTTAAAAAAGTGAATAATAAAATGGAAAATGAAACAAAAAAAACGTGTGGTGTACTTCCCGTTTATATTTGTAATCCACGATTAATTTTTCAAATTTGATTATTATTTGGTTTTAAATTGGCTGCTAAACATGGTTTAACGGTCGACTAAATTTTTGGTTTACGAGTGTTCATGAACACAATGGTCTCGGTTAACCAAAATAATAGACCGAAAATTACTGATAATTATTATGTTGGATTAACTAAAGTCAAAATTGAGTGAACGTGTGATTGGTTTTACTAATTTGATTTGGGTTGTCAATCTTGTCTAACAAGAAAGCAAGTGTAGCAAGCAAGATAGCAGGAATGAGTACCTAAAAAGAAAGGTTCAGTCACTTCAGTGAGGGCATGTGCAAGAGAAACTGTAACTTTGTGCAAGTGTCAGATGACTCAGATAAATTGAAAAGGAAAGAGTAACTTGTAGTGTTAGAACAAATCAAATGAGTATGTGTCATAGACTAACAAATGACTGATGGTGAAAGAGTGGCAAGTATCCAGAAAAAGAAGTGTCTTGTGTAAGACACATACACCAATGAAGTAGTGTGCAGAAATTTGATAACAACTTTAGGCAGGGTTTTGAAACCCCTCTCTAACAAAAGCTAGTCTGAATCTTCTGGCCATGGTGGTTGGGCAGCCCAAGTTAGGTTCTATGAGAGGGACACCGAAATGTCAAGGCATTGCAATCGCAATATAACGTAGGTGGAGCTTATAATTGCTTTTTGTTGGAGGCTGCTAGGCTTCAGGGAGATGATGTTCAGATAATCACACTACCACTTGGGTCGCCATTTTGAACTTCTCTGGGACACGGAGCATGGGAGCCTGGATTTCGCCAGGTTTGCCAAGCTGACCACAAGCCGCCATCTGATCATCGCCTCTACTCGGCCGCATGAAAACAACGCGGCCTGCTCCAGCCAAATAATTTCTGAACTCGATCATTTTCTCGTCACAGGTTGGTCTGAAATGGGATCCACTATGAGGATTAAATGAGATGAGGTTGATCTTGCATGGAATGCCCTGAACGAGATCAGCAAGCCTTCTTGCATCCTCAATGCTGTAGTATGCAAGGCATACAGTCACACGTCAAAATAAATAAAACAAGGAATCCTTAGATGAATGAAACAAATGATGCTTGAAACTGCTTTCTAAATGAATAGGATGCAGCAGCATTCCATTACATACTGCTAAAGAACTTCATATTGACATAATCAAGCTAACGCCACATGTAAATAAAAAAGTTTTTTTACCTGTCATTCACTCCTGCAAGCATTACATATTCAAAAAGAACTTTGTAGTTATTCTTGAAGCGAAGTTCCTCTTTAAGAGTCTGAAGAAGCAGGTTTATATTATACTTTCGGTTAATTGGCATAATCCAGTTTCTGACCTGCAATGTTCATCACTGAAAAGTCATACGACTGTGTGCAAGTGTGTATATGCGCACGTGATTACTAAGTAATCACATAAGTATTGTGGTTTGCTAGTTCAAATAAATTGAATGCAAATACCTCATCTGTAGTTGCATTCAAACTAACAGCTAAAGCACAATTAGACTCTCTGAGGTAACGCCTCAGCTGGGGGACAAGCCCACTTGTTGAAACAGTTATCTTGCGAGGACTAAAATGAAGGCCTTGATCATCCACCATAATGTCTGCAGCTTTAATAACATTGTCAATGTTGTGAAGTGGTTCTCCCATTCCCTGGAAATACAAAGTTAGCCCTGTTAGCAGATGTATAAAGTTATGTTTAAGTGACCTATATTAGCACAAGATACGTAAACGAAGGTTCAGTAATAGCACTTTGGGGTCCAGAATATAATAACTAGCATCGTTTTACTATAAGCAAAAGATATTTGCATCTTTTCATGATTAAGAAAGCTCCTATTCTTTTGAAAATGTAACCTTAATTACCTACCATGAATACAACATTGGAAATATTTCCAACTTCACTTGTGAGCAGGGATCGCGCAAATACAGCCTGTTCTACAATCTCAGCAGCAGTCAGATGTCTCCTTAGACCCATCCTGCAAAATGAGAAGACTTAGAACCAACATTTCTTCTAGGCAGTCTAATAAATGAAGCAGCACTAAGTATTCAAAGCTTGCAGAGGAGAAGTATGCTTGCCTGCCAGTGTAGCAAAACTGGCAGTTCATGCCACAGCCCACTTGACTCGAAACACAAACAGTATTCCTCCTACTATCGGAAGGTATAACAACGGTCTCAATCACCATCCCATCTTCCAACGTGAATAAAATCTGAAACCTCCTGCGAGTTTCACAATCAATGATAAGGTTCTCAAACAAAACGTAACAATAACCATCACAGTTCTTAACTCCTACACATAAGGTAGCATTGCAGGGACAAAACTCAACAATTTCATGTACCTTCCTAGTTCCATCCGCCGCGGTAACAATTTCCTTCAAACACAACGCCTTAAACTCGGCATTCTCACTCAACATCTTCCTAAAATCCTTGTTCAAACCTATCAACATGATCACAACTCATCAATTTCGCTTACGAAAACGACATTACTACTCAAAGAATGGAATTGAATCAAAACCTTCCAACTGATCACTATGATGCGCCCATACATCATTCCCGTAGAGACGCTTCCACAGCATCATAGCTTGCCCGGGCCGGTAGCCTTGTGATTGAACCCATTTCTGGTAAATCATCACAATTATTAGTCACGTAATCATGATTAACTAAGTAAAAACTAATTCGAAATGTAATTAGTACTAATTACCTCAAGCTCATGGTATCGCATCCCTTTGAGAAGCACCTTGGAGCTTTTGTTCGGAGAAGTAAACGGAGGAGTGGAGGAGGCGTCGTCGTCGACGGTGGCGAGAGTATCGGGGAGAGAGCAAGCGGCGGTGGCAGTAGAAAAGGAGAGGCGGTGGGAGGAGACGAGAGGAATGAGAAGCGGTGGTGAGTGGTTTAAGAATTGAGAGGGCATGGGAGGGTTCGGTCTTAGCAGGATTCGTCTCATCCACACGCAGCTCATCTCCGTCGCCATTTCTCTGTCAAGTTCTGAGACTAGCTGCCAATTTACTAGGTTTTACTGGTAATTCGTAAATATAAAGCGACGTCGTTTTGCTGTTTTTTTTTTTTTTTTTTAATTCATTTTTTGGGCGCAGGAGGTTTGGCTCAGTTGGCAAGAGCAGATTTGTGGTTCAGTTGGCAAGAGCAGATTTGTGGTGGAGCCATCATCTAAGTTTGATCTCCACTGCTAACAAGGTTTGTTGGTTTGCGATCTGTAAATTTTCATGTGGAAATCCATATTTAGAGGCTGGTGTGACAGATATGTGTCCATTGTCAGTTTTTCAAGGTTGAGGTTGTAGGTTTGCCCTGACGATGGTGGTGTAACATAACCAAGCTCTCACCTAAACTTTTTTGTAACCAAAAAATAAAAAATAAACTCTTCAAGATACACAAGTAAAGCAAGATGAACCATTTACATTCGATGAAAACAATTGAGAAACACAGATGTACAGAAGGAGAATAAAATGTCAAGGAGGAGAAATCAAACTCCCAATCCCAACTGTGTTATGCTGGACCAAGAGCAGGTTCGAGTCTTTGATATAATACAATCCACAATGCCTGCAGTCTCAGCATGTCGTAATTGGACAACTTTGGGAGCCAAAATCATCAACATGCTTGTCAAGTTGCCATTCACTGGAATCTCTGTTCTGAAGAATGTAAGCACCCGTAAGGAGAATGCCGATTCCATACGACTTGACACTCCCAACTATCTCCCACAGATATGATCTCAATGCCTCATAGAATGGCTGATGCGTTTGGCTTTGCCTATTTAGTCACTTGCATTGTGATTTTTCGGTTCGCGGTTTGGAATTGTTAGTGATTAGACAGTGTTGTGCTTAGATTTGATGTGATTTGCTTGTCCAGTTGGTTTTAATGGGATAAAAAATTGAAGAGTACCGGACCATTTATAATAAATTTAAGTACATAGAATGAGAATAGCTAAAAGAGAATTAGGAGAGAATGAATGGACTGCATATAGGGTGCTTGCCTTAGTTTCCTGTTGTTTATTTCCACCTCCAGCAGCACTGTCATCCTCATACGACAAGAAAGACTAATCTGTTTTGACCATCAATGTTTGAAATGCTTCACTAGATATACCTAAAAGCAATAGCCAGGTTTCCTTCCTTTCTAAATTAAGAGAATCAAATCATCGTAAATAAGCTAGGAAATACATAATATTTTTGATGAATTGTAGAATTTCTCAGAATGTACCTATCGAAAGTATAAGTCAATTTGTTATAACTTTCCAGGCCTCCATACTCTGATGGTTCTTCAGCTAGATCTTTAACCAAATTGCCATATTCGTTCAAGGAAACCAAGCTCCAAGTATAGCTCAAGATGGTAGCACGGTATTTTATACGATTCACAGAAAAACAATTGAGATCCACAAAGACTGTATCCATATTCGTATCGAAAAATATGCCATGCTCCCATTCATGGCAAGAACCATGAATACTAAAATGTTTGCTGTTTATGATGTAATCTCGCGTCCACTCTTTTTTATCATAATCTTTCAACACCCATATCTCAATATCCGCCGCCCCAGCTTCTGATGATGAAGCACACACCAGGGCCAGAGATCCTCTTAGAGTAAGCAACTGTAACTTTGTCCACTCGACTCGTACGTTCGAGCTTTCTAACAAGGGATGAGGAGTCCAATAGAACTCTTCTCTCTTGAAGTCGAAAGAAATTATGTGGTATGTTTCTTCACTATTTCCCTTCTTCTCTCTAATTAACCAAATTAACCAATGCATGTCTCCATTGGCACATGCGTTCTTCGTATAAATGTTAGAATTCAAGTCATCAGGGGGAACCGAAGGTATCTCTCGCCATGAGTTCTCGCCTAATACAAGAACTTGGGTAACAAGACGGTTCTCCGTATCATTAGTAACTCTGGAAACACGAACAATCTTGTGTGCGTTTGTTAGACTATCAAATCCCATACCATACCAGTCCTTTCTTACATTGGAATACTTATTCAAGGTTGGAAGTCTTAGAACCTCTCCTCCCCTAAGAGGATTGACTAAGAAGCAAGGGCTTCCACCACCATCATATCTGCATTTTCTCAGGAAAAACAAGTTGCAGAAGACAAAATCGTTTTGGAAATACGACCACTCGCGGTTGTCTGTTTTTCTCCTTACGCTGACACTAATTCCATGTCGGCCTTCTGTCAAGTCCCTGCAGCCATCGTATTTCATAGATCGCAGTGATGCTAAAAGTTGAATCGTCCCTGCAGAGCAACGATAGTATCCTCCATGATCATCGAAAAGCATAAGTTGCGGCACTTGTAGATGCACGTTGTGACGTAGTGCTCTAGCAAAAGAGGGGTCATCAACAATGTTTAACAAGGCCTTAGACACGCTTCGGATGAGGAAAAGTGATTCGGCCGGCAATTTTGAGAGGATGTTTAGGAGGATATCTAATGGCAATTCTAATAGACCCATCACTACTCTCAGCTCTGCATTATTGTTGCTGCTCTTCATTCTCTGTGCCCTCTCCATCACCAAGTTAGTTTCCACAGGCTATGCTAGTTATTTTGGATACTTCTATTTCCTGCCTTCTTGATATATATATATATATATATATATATATATATATATATATATATGGATCAGCGTATGAAACCTAGCCTAGCTAGAGAAATTAAGCAAGGTATTCCTATTCCTATTGGGACTCGATTACCCTACTAGACCAGGATATATATATTATTAAATTATGATTCTCAGGACTCTGCTCTGTATCAAACTACGTCTACTTGCCTTCACAGCTTCACCCATCACTGCTCAATCGAGACTTGACACTGTCTGAGCAAGGAGAAGACTGAAGAGTTTAGTATTTTCAGACAATAAGAGAGGAACAAACCCTTTGCTACTAAAACTCTTCAAAGATACAGAATTATAAAGTACAAAAAAGTATGATTTGTGTTTACAAGTACATGTCCTGCATACTTGGATGACATTGGTCATTTTCCAGATAAAGATGTTGGCCGAACTTTTCCTGCAATCTTTTACATATTGTTCTGTCCCACAGTCCCCAGAAAGGATAGATCAGATGAACATTGGCATCACACGCGTACTGAACCGAAATGGTACATGAATTCTGGGTCGTCTACCAAACTGAACTGATTGCGACTAGTCCCTGAAAGACATACACAAAATCAAAGTTACGACTCGTATACATATATTAATTGGGCAAAAGATGAACTTTGCTGATAAAAAAATGTGAGTATGAAAAAAAAGTTGATAGACTTGGTTTCATGAAAAAACTGTCCATGTGGTAATAATTAATGTATATGGCATGGGGGCATCTTTGTCACTATATGATCCTAAGATTGGGTATGGATCCTACATCGAAGCGAAGCAAAATATCCAGACTTACTACATAATGAACCACAATATTGACACTATCAGATATTAAGCATGAGTATAGCAGACATTTTAGCCAAATAAAACAGAAAACCAAACATTGTGCATATGACATAGGAATGATCGTAATGTGATCTAAAGTGTTATAGATTGAAAATTTACTTACCAATATTTAATCAAGCCATCCCAGCCACAAGTTGCGACTTTACTTTGCTCCAAGGGATGCCACGCAGCCCCAATGCACACCCCCTCATGACATTTGAGAGTTCTGAAGACTTTGCAAGACTTCCAATCCCAAAACCAGCATCTACCTTCACCATCACCCGAGAAAACAAATCGTCCGTCTGGCGAGAAATTTACTTGGCAAGCATACCCAGCTACAACATGTCCTGCAAACCTCTTCTTCTTATTGAGCTGAAACTTCTCCCTAGTGCTGTAGATAAGAATCTGATTGTCCATACTCTGTGCTGCAAGCCAATTCGAATTGGGGTGCAACGAAATCGATGGCATAGAATGCATATGAGGCTCACTAATATACTTGATCACCACAGGAATCCCAAACTCCCAAACACGCAGAGACTTGTCATCACTGGAAGTAACAAACCTCCGATTATTATCAACAAACGTAATAGTATTCACCGCCCCCAAATGCTGATCATACTCTTGTGTAATCTTCCCCTCATTCATATCCCACTGAACAATCTTCTTATCACTCATCCCAGCTAACAACACATTCTGCTTATCATCATCCGGATTAAGCTTCACCACATAAGGCACCTTCCCAGTCGAAAATGTAGATATCACCTGCCCAGTCTCCGTATCCCAATACTTGATATTCTTATCATAGCCAGCACTCAAAAACTTACTCCCATCATTCGAGAAACAAATATCCCTAACAGCCTTAGAATGCCCCATGTAAGTCCTCATGCACTTGCCAGTATTCGACACATCCCAAATCTTGCACTTAGTGTCCAACCCTGCCGAGAGTATCAAATGCCCCGAGTTCGGGAAGAACCTAATAGCATTCACACCCTTAGTGTGACCACTCCAAGTATGCACAAGCCGTTTCGGAATATAACAGTGATCATTACTAGCCTTGGCATCCTTGGGCTGCGCAATCCAGGACCTCCCTTGATAGTCCCTCTCTTCTTTTCCGTGGAAAGTAGTCTTCTCCACCACAGCCTCTCCCTTGTCGCCGCCGCCTTTCTCCTCACCTTTCTTCTTCGCATACTCCTCCGCGTACTTCTTCTGCTCCTCCGTGAGCTCCACCGGCGGGCCCTCCTTCTTCCCGGCCCAGGGGCTCTTCCTGTTCTTCATCAGCCACGCCTCGCTGGCCGGATTCGCCACCTCCTCCGGGTCCACCATCTCGGCGTTGTCGTCTCCGTCCTCGTCATTCTCCTTCCGCTTCTCGATCTTCCGCTTCTTCTGCTCGTGCTGGGGGATGTTGTACACCGAAACGGCGTCGTTTTTCTGCAATGCGGTCATATCGCCGACGTAGTTGTAACCCGCGGAGGCGGAGGGGTCGGCGGCGTAGCCGTAGTTCTGGAAAGTGTTGTACTGCTCGTCGAAGATGAAAGGCTCGATGGCGGCGTCCTCGACAAACCCTAGCTTGTGGTTGCGCATCCCTTGGGCGAGGCCGTCCTTGGCGTAGGGGTGGGAGGGGCCGTAGATTGGGGCCCAGAGCTGGTCGTAGGTCGGGTTGAAGTCGACGAGGTGCTGGGTCGGGTCGATGGGGCGGGTCATTGCGCTGCGATTCTTCGCGACGGTGAGTGCGAGCATGGTGTCGTCGACTTGGGGCGCGGCGGATTTAGGAGGGAGGAGACGTGGAGGTGAAGATTCCGGTGAGGGGGAGGAGGCTGGGGAGTTAGGGTTTTGGTCGTCGGAGTAAGCTCGGAGGAGATCCATTAGGGATTTGGTTTTGAATTTGGGAAAGGAGGTGTTTAGAGATCTCAGGGTTTTATGTGAATCGTCGAGTATTGGGCCAACCGAGGTGTACCCGAAACCGCCTAGTGGGCCTTGGGTTCCGTAAGAGTGGGTTGAGCTACAATACCAAAGGTTGGGTTTTACTCTTAAAAAAGAAAAAAAAGGATCTTTTGCGTATAGTCTTGCATAATCTCGAATGTTATCAATTCCGGTACGTAGACCAAATGATACAATGCAAGCAAAAGTTCCTAGATTCATGGAGATATAGAACAACATATAAGTTATCATGCTTGCATATCCACCATTTGAGTTTGGATTGGAATTTTTTTGATTCCATTCAAGAGTCGGCCTATTTTTTTCTGGTTCTAAGACCTGGAGTTCTAACGGTTGACTCGCTTCTTTCAAATTGTTTCTTATTATTAAGAAAATGTAACAGAGATAAAATACGAGCTTGTAATATACCCCTGACGTATTCGAGCGTTTTCTGATGTATATAGTCGGGATTTGCTCATATATGTCGGACCAACGCTCGAATATGGCCGCATATGTCTCAAGAACATCTTGGATACGGACATGGTATATTGAACCTTTTACACCAGAATAGAAGAAAAGGTCCAATATATCCCTTAGCGTATCCGAGACGTTTTTCCTACTTATACAGTCGGGGAATCTGCTCGTCCGAAAAACGCTCAGATACGTATCGGATACGTCTAGGGTATATTGGACTTTTTACACTAAAAATGGTAGGAATAGATGATAAACCAGGCGTCAGAGGAAATGGTTTGCAACGTCGCGGCATCATTTCGGGTCAAAATCAACAACTTGCTGCTTATTTTCAGCTAACAATTTCGTTGATGACAGTGAATAAATGTACAGCAAACTGGAGTATTTAGCATTTATTCAGTCTTCAGATACATTCAAGTGTTCTTCACTCATATTTTGTATACACAAAGTAATACATTGCAAAATTGCCTCACTGTTTCTTTCTTCCTGCTCATTGAATTGAATCTATGACTACCTTTCCAGTGGCTCGATTCGTTTCGAGGTAAGAGAAGGCCTCGACAACCTTGGAGAAAGGGAAGGGCCCTTTGGGGTCTATCACTGGCT
Source organism: Fragaria vesca subsp. vesca (assembly GCF_000184155.1). Classification (NCBI taxonomy): domain Eukaryota; kingdom Viridiplantae; phylum Streptophyta; class Magnoliopsida; order Rosales; family Rosaceae; genus Fragaria; species Fragaria vesca. The sequence goes on along the minus strand of NC_020494.1, from coordinate 21,743,594 downwards.
TCACCTTCCCACTCTCTAGATAGGGGTTTAATTTCTTCAGGACAGCACCATTGGATGTCACTACAAATCTGAAGCCTGGAGGTGTTACTGCACCTGTTAGAGCCACCACACTGCCACCTTCTTTCACCACCTTCACTGCCTTATCGCATTGACCTGTACGTCGTTAAAAACCAAAACAAACAGAAACTCATTTCAGGTAAGAGAATGGAACAATGGAAGGTGAAATTTTATCCTGATACGAATCGACATTCTGCAATCTGCATAAACTATTCAAAATCTTTTGTAATTTTGATACGAGTCACTATCTCGCCATAGTCTGATAATTCAGATGTCTCTACTTTTAACTTCAACACCATGCAAGTATACTTGTACCAGTCTTACCAATAGCATCGTAGACAACATCAAACTTTTCTGGCAATTCTTCGATGTTCTCCTTGGTGTAGTCAATTGCCAAATCAGCACCCAAGCTCTTCAACAACTCTAATTTTTTAGTGCTTGAAGTGGCTGCAACTTTTGAAGCTCCAAATACATGTTTTGCTAGCTGTTTCAACAAAGCAACATGACTCAACAAAGCACGAAAAACATACTTCCAAAATAATGTCCTCACTTTGCAGCCATGGGAAGAGAACTATTGGTAGAAGGTAAGGTACCTGAATCACCAGGCTTCCAACTCCACCAGCACCATTTAAAACAAGCAAAGATTTACCAGCAGAAAACCCTGTCCTTTCGAGACCCTCGTAAGCAGTCTCGATTGCAAGAGGTAGAGAGGCAGCCTGAGCAAAGTCTAGATTCTTAGGCTTTAGTGCAATTAACCTCTCTTCAACAGCAGTGTACTCAGCAAGTGAGCCAGATTGCTTAGGCCCATCCAAAGCTTTCTCATGTATGTCCCCGTACACTTCATCCCCCACCTTGAAGTCCTTTACTTGACTGCCAACCTTCACCACCACACCAGCTACATCATAGCCCGGAACGGTCTGCATTGAAACAAAGTGAGAACCCCAACTTCGACAGATGAATATCAACAATTCACTATCTTTCCCTCTCTATTCCCTTAAATTTGACATTTTCAGCAACAAAATTAATCCCAAATTGTCTTCTGTAACTTATAAGCAGAGTTATGACCAATTCACAAAACAACAACCATTACAATTTGTCATTCTTAGACTTGAAACCTAGTAGTAACAACAAACATCAATCCCAACATAGATTCACCAACTCTAAACACAATCTTAATCATTTTCCTTGCTAAAGTTAACCATTCAAACTCGATAAGATTAAAGCTTCTTTATCTTACATAGTTACATTAACTAAGCAAGCGAGCAACCAAATCAGACTCAAAGAAGAACAACATCCAAACTTGTAACATTTACAACAAACATTCTAATCCCACCACACATAGACAACCTGGAGCAAAATCTCAACTCGCATTCGCGAAAAGTTTACTCTTTTTGTGGTAAACTCAACACTTCAAAGTTCAAACTCGATCACATTAGTCTATTTCACACACATTTCCATCAAAACACCAAATAAACAAGAAGAAGAAAACAGAGAAGTTACCGGAAGAGGAGAGTCAGTGCTCTGGAACTTCCCCTGCCTCCTCTTGAAGTCAACCGGATTAAGCGCAGCAGCCATAACCTTAATCAAAACCTGATCGTCCAACAACTCAGGCACTGCAACTTTGGTATCAAACTTCAAGACATCAACACCCCCGTACTCCTCATACACCCACGCCTTCATCTCCGACGGCACCGTGGAGGCCTCAGCCGTGGCAGGGGCAGCTTCGTATTTAGCAGACACTCTCAGAGCAGGGAGCTGGCATTTTTGGCGAGTGAGAGTTTTAAGCGTTGGTCTGGTTCTGGTTTTGGTTAGCTGTAATGTGGAGGAGAATCTGAGGGAGATTGGGTTTGGTGATAGAGAGTGGAAGAGTGGTGGGAGTTGGGAGGCAGAGGAGGAGGAGCTGAGACTGAGAGTGGCAGTGGTGGTGGTTAGCATTGTTTCCGAACAAGTCGACCTTAAACTGCTTATCCCCTTGATCACTTCAAACCTTGTATTCTTCTCTACTTTTTATGGCGCTTAAAAATGAAGGTGCTTATTTATTTCTTTTTGGGTCCTTTTATGTATGGACACATGGTACCATTTAGGTTGATCTTTCATCTATTGACATTGACATGTTAGTGCTATTGGTTTAGGGGGATGTTTGGAGATGCTTCTGGAAAGAGTAAGAAATGTTTTTAAGTGATACAGAAAATTACGTTTTTTGGTAATATAATGTGTGTTAAGGAAACATCAAAATCAAAATAGTCCAAGGAAAACCATCTCTCATAACTAATTCATAGAGACCTCATAAAAATATGTCTTCAAGTGTATTAAACCCTTTTCGATGTTACAATTTTTATAAATAGTAAATACTAAGTCGAAGTACCTTGAAATATAAATTTCACTTAACTAATTACAACATTGTCATTCGACATGCCAGTAGACATCCTCTTTACCCTCATACTTGCCATTGACATGACCCTCTTAAGTATCACCTCCATAGAGTGTCACGATGACACTACCTCCTAGTGCAGCTCGTGACATTATCCCCAACTTACAATGTCAATTCTCTTCATTGTTAATTCTATTAGTGGCACTTTGCCAGGGGTACATTGTAGTGGTTTTTGATCTGGGAATGAAAGGAAGGATAGAATCTTTCTTTGTTGTGTTAGTGTTAGGCTTGAGAATACGCACTATTGAACCTTTGGTGTTCACATCTTGTATTGTCACCTTGATTCATTTCATAATTCATTCATCATATGTTATGTTTTTCTTTTTTGTTCAACAATCTCCTAAACTAGATTATTTTTGGACATCATCATCAGAGTTGGACTTCCATGTGTCTTGCATACTTTGTTCAAAAGATTAATTAGATGCATTATAGAAATGTTCAAGTAGGAGGGAATCACTGATAGTGTCACCATACAAAAGATGAGTCTCTTACATCCACTCTGCTAATTCAATACACTGATATGAACCCTCTTTTTCCTAATAATCTCCTCCTAGACAACCTAACAGAAATGTTGTAGCAAATATCCAAAAACAAATACAACCAAAATAACAATAAGAAAGTCTGTAAACCCTCCAAAAGGCAAGATATAAGCCCCAAGTGACTCCTCATCAGCAGACTTCTCATCAGTGGCGCTTCCAAGAGACCCTTGAACCCTCCCAACTTCAAGTAACAAGCACCTAAATTGACATTTATCGCATTCTTCAGATCCAACAGGGCTTCCTTTTCGGCGTCGGTATTTCCATTGATTTGCTCAAGCTGATGCAGCGCCTCATGGAAATGCTCACTGGCCAGCTCAGGTCTGCCTCGCCTGAACAACCTATTCCCCTGAAAACAGACTAACACAACTCTGAGAAGAAAGCAAAATTCATCCCTGTGTATTGATGAGAATATTCATAAAAGTTAATTAGCCCTGTGTATTATCATGAGGAATTGAGGATCCTATAAATTAAAACCTCAACATCAATATTAGTAGTGCACGTATATCACTATCCAAATTCATAAGCATGCTAGTGAAATAGTGTGTAACTATTCAAATTGGTCCTACAAAAATTTAGATCACAACCAGCTGAGATTAACGTAACTGTAAGCATAATTATAAGGGTCATGGATCTTTCACATAAATATGATCAAGTCAGCTGGCATGAAGATCTGGAAGGATTCCCTTAAATTTAGAGAGACAAAGGCAGTTTGTCTTCATCTCTTTGTTTCTGTTTACCTTCTTCATAATTTCATGAACAGGTGAACCTCAAACTTTGATGGCCTACAGAGAAAGCCATATCCTAGCCACAACATCACGGATCATCGTTTTTGAGCCCATGAAGTGTTTCTTTGGGAACAAGAACAAACAATAATAATATCTCACAGTCACAGAGACGTATGCTCTGTTGCTGCTTCAATTCTTCTACCTCTCTTTGTCGACTGACTTATTGGCATATGTATTAGGTTACATATATGACCCTTTTGTATATTATGTATATATCGTATGTTTTCTGACTTTTCTCAGACTTTCAGAAGGTACGAATTGGGTCATGAACTCATGATGAGAGTTCATAAAAACAAAATAACACAAGTCTGAGGATGCATTAATAGCAAAAGAACTCAAATGTTATTTAAATGTTACACGTACCATTCTTTTGAGTTTTTCGCTTCTTCCATGGAGATTTCGAAGTCGATATCCTCCTGACCCTGCAAAAAGTAAACACATGCATCTATTCAATAAAACACATATATCAGAAGTTCAATTCTCAAATAAGCACCCAAAGTGATTTTGATATTGCAAAACATGCTTTCTTGAACACAGATTTTGACATCAGAACAGAATCTTTTGCGATACGAATGCCAGAGATCTGCTCCTCTCCCATTGCAGACATGACAGTCACCACCACAAGATCCTTGCCCTCAGCAAATTCATCCTTGAGCTACAAAAATATAATGAAGGAAAGATTTTAGTCATATGATACATAAACAAATGCATAGCACATACAATAAAGCAACTCCGATGAAAAGAAATGATCTCAGAACAAACCTGAGTGAGGAGAGCATCATCAGTGGGAAGCCTCACATCGTTCTTGGTGTGTTTCCATTTTCAGACATCAAAAACTTCAGTTAATTTACATCAAATGAAAACAGACAAGAATCATCACTCGATCCATTTCATATATCAATATCTACTTTAGTTGAGTCGAGCTTGCAGAGAAGTGTTGCAAGCAGTTTTAATGTAAACGTATCAACAGGACCAGAAATACTCTGGGACTCCAAAAGTGTACACTAGTTAATGGACAAGTTCATTATGCAAATGTACACATGTTGCAGAACTCCTGTATCATCATTGTCACTATCTGATATGAATAAGTTTTAAGTACTTACAAAGCCATCTTCAGATATAGCAATCAGCTGGTAGTCAGAAAAGTTCACATGAGGAACCTGCAAAATCAAGAAAACAAATATATAAATACCTGGAGCATAGCACAAAACAAGAAAATAAATGCACAGAAACCAAACGCAGATAGATTATTACGTCACAATTGTGGGATGAATAGCAGGAACGGAGCTAGGATCTCAAAATAGACTGGGTTAAAACTTTCATTTGATAAAAGCTCCGAAACATATGAATACCTCTTAAAAAATGCTCATCGAGAGTTGATATAGCTAGCACATTGTTTAGTATCAGATACACTCCAATGAATTTAGTTAAATCGCATAGTCCGAAGAAGAAAAATAAAAAACCAAGTTGAAGAGAAGAATTAGAATTAAACACTGTATTTCTAATTTTTAACAAGCATTTATTTTTGATTTTGAATGAGGTATCCTTTGCATTTGCGTTGGTGCGTATTACATGACAAAAAGTCAATCAAGTATTGATTGCTAGACTATTTGACCGGGCTAAGATGTGAAATTTAGGGTAATTAAGTCTACCTAATTTGCAAAACATACTCAAGCTTCTTGCCATTGAAGATACCAATTGCAACAAAGTGACGCACAGAGTGAGTGACCACTCTTGTAAGTCTTGTAAGTGGAGACTTCAACAACCTGTGTAAGCTAGTGTTGCCAGGATTCCCAGGAATTCAAAGTCCATGTTGACAGGAAACAGCTAGTGTTTTGTACATGTAAGCTAACTAAATCCATAGACACGCATCAACATCTCAAAATTACAATCCAACAGAAAATCAATAAACAAAAAACCACGAAAAACACAATCCAAAGAAGCGGAGGGGCAAACCTCGCAAGGCCTGGCATCGATGTTGCGGATGGTACTGGCTTTCTGAGGGAAGCTCCGGCGTCGGAATGCTCAGATATTTTGGCCTTTCTCTTCTTCCTATTTTGCAAAAGTATTCTATCCAAAAAATAATAATAATCCGCAGACAAGTGGACGCGTAGGATCACCCCTGACAAGATTGGAGATGGACGGTTAGGAGCTCGTTACTGATAGCTAAACCCTTTTTACTTTTGAGTGAGACGACTTCGGTTTTTTGGTCAGATAGATCTTCGTACTTCCTCCTCTGTCTTTGTCTTCCCCAGTTGTGTTTCACCCAAACTCTCAAGGTGACCTCTAACCCCTAATTCTCCAGATCCCTTTATTCTCTGTTGTTAGATTTGCATGGAAAAGTTGTCTCATAGTTCATCGTATTTAATCTCCAATGTTTGCGATCTTGTTAGAATGTTGTTTCTTAGGTCACTTGTATGCTATCTCTGATCTGCTCTGTGAATCTGAACTTGAAGTTTGTTTTTGATCGATTCACAATTTATACGACAATTTCAGATTAAGTTCAGTTACGATTTTATATTTCTTTAGGTTCTTAGGAATATGTTTCATTAAATTTTTGAGATCTATGTTCTGGTTTGTGTGACTCTGAACTTGCTTCTTTCGAAGCGAATAAGGAAATCGAAGCTTGAAGACTATGTCATACTCATGGTTCTTATGGACCCACATTATTGCATGTTGATGCTATGTGTGTTTTATGAAGTTGTTATGGATTGGATTAGTGCTAAAGAGTTTGGTGGTGTGGATTCTGGCAGGTCTTTTATCAAATGGCAGACACAAAGCAAACCCTGAGGAAACCAACCTTCACAAAGGTTGGGCAGCTCCGCCCAGGCACCTCTGGTCACACTCTCACTGTAAAGGTCGTTAGTACTAAGATGGTATTGCAGAAGGGACGTGCTGATGGCCCTCAACTACGCCAAATGCGAATTGCTGAATGCTTGGTTGGTGACGAAACGGGAATGATAATCTTTACAGCTAGAAACGATCAAGGTGAGTCGGTGATCATGACTTTGATGTATGTTTTAAGCTATTACATCTGTCATGCTTGCTTGACGAGCTCTTTGCCTCTTTCCATTCTCATGTAGTTCAAAATTACCTTCTGTTGTATTACAGCTTTCACAAATATTTTCTCTCTAATAGTATTAATAGGGCATTGGTTGGCTGCTAAGCTGCTAAACCTCGAGTGTTGTTATTCGTTACTGTAAAAGGTCTAGACGGTCAGCCTATAGGTTTCCAGGTGACTAAACTAATCGGTAGTTACTCAAAACGATCTTTATTTCCATTAGAACTAAAAGTTTTGGTATCTGGAAGTCCAATTTGGTACTTAAAATGATGGCTGAAGGAATCTGAAAGTACATTAGTTAGTTGGAGAAGATCATGTCAAGTGATAGCAGTGCTAGCTTCTAAATATTTGGATATCCACTCAAGTGTTTGAATATGTGAATTTACTACAAGATGGGCTCCAAACAGCATGCAGACTTTTGGTTGTAATGGTCTGTAATGTCTGAAGCAATTTCTATTCTAAGTAAAATTTGAAGTCGTATAAATGAGAAGACTGATATTTTTGTTAAAGTCTTATGGGATCAACTCTCCTCAAGTTTTATAGTTTTTAGGTTGTTCCCTAGTTGCTTGTTTGGTCTCCATATTGTGAGGTTTTTACTGTTAAAATGCACTTTAGTTCAGTTGTCTGAGTTATGTACAATAAAAGGGACTGATCATTTCGCAATAATATCATTGCAATCTATATGCATAAGGCTTATTACTTCTACATATTCCGGTGGTTCTCCATGTAATTCTTGTTACTCTACTAAGAGCAGGATTTTGAATATATATGTATCCCATGTGATTATGTAGAGCTATCCCATCTGATGTGGGTTATTTTCCCAGTTTTTGTTTGTGGAAGAATAATTGACAAGTCACTTGATTAAGATGTGCTTGATCAACCTTCCTGTTACTGTCTGAATTGGGTTGATGAACAACCGGCATCCAATGCTTTGTGTCAATACTTTAGCAGAAGAACCTTTTCAGTTCTGTGACTTCTATCCAAGCCAATGTCCTTTCAATCATATACTATTCAAACCCGCTTTTTGATTGGATTAGTCTGTTGTAGGTTTTGTGTCTTTCAAGCCCAATTAAAACCTAACATGGCTTATTTTAAGATATTTGGAGATCTCCATTGATGGAGGGAAGAACATACCTAACACAGTAACAATGAAAGAGGGTGACTGGAACTGTAGAAATCAGTAATATATATTGTTTTAGAGAGAGAGAGAGGGAGAGAGAGAGAATGTGGAAGTGTTAGCTCATATCACATTGTTTGTCTTAACAATTAATCCAAACTGAGAAGTTTGGCACTTTTTTTTATCTTGTAAAAAACCTGTCTGAGAATTTCATCTTTTACTTGCTTTAGCATTCATCTGGTTTCACTGTTTTCACATTGGAAGGCTGCTGCATTATATGTGTAGTTAAATATTTCTGACTCCCTGTGATGTATTTTACAGTGGACTTGATGGTAGAGGGTTCAACTGTAACCCTGCGGAATGCCAAAATTGACATGTTCAAAGGATCAATGAGACTTGCTGTGGACAAATGGGGCCGTGTGGAAGTTGCTGAGCCTGCCAGTTTTACCGTGATGGAAGATAACAACCTCTCACTCATTGAATATGAACTTGTCAATGTTGTTGAAGAGTAACTTTTCTGAACAGAATCGGGTTCTCTGGTACTTAACCCAAATAAAAAGAAATCTAATGAAGAAAATTTATGTTGTTATATGTTGGGACCTTTCCTTTACCTTAGCAGCAAATAGTTTGAGACCTTTGGTTGTACTGCCAAAATAGATGTTGATGGCTGCAAGATGTTAAAGATAAGGGAGCTGGCTTTTGGATTTTGCTTTGTCTTGTTTACCTATCTTAAATCTTTGGGAAGTACAGATGAGATTTATATTATGACTTCTTGCTGTGTTACTTAACTTCAAGTGTGTTTACTGGGTAGTCAAGCAGAGATCAAGTATGAATGTCAGCTGCTGGCTCAAATCTATGTATTTGGCATACTTATTTGGATTTCCCTAGCATGATGACTTAAAAGATTTGTCAAATCATTCTGTTGTTCTTTGTGTTTCTGGAAGCAGTTAGTGTCACATGATTAGCATTAAACTAATGCTATGCCTTCAGCATTAGGTGGATCACGCACTTAATTTGTCATTAGCTGACACAAACTTGTTATGGAGTATCAGAATTGGAGCTTAGGGTTCTTAATACATCCATTGCACGGCAAAATTCGACAAAAACCGAAAACTCCAAGTAGAAGAAGCCATAGCTGATAGCCCTGTGCAGTATGTACCTGCTCTTTGGGATTGGATCCATGGAGTATCAGAATTGAAGCTTAGAGTTCTTAATACGTCCATTGCACGACAAAATTCGACAAAAACCGAAGACTCCAAGTAGAAGAAGCCATAGCTGATAGATAGCCATTTCTGTGCAGTATGTACCTGCTCTTTGGGATTGGATCCGTGGATTACAAATAAGTGGAATGCAATGTGTTCTGCCCGACCCCAAAGGGTGGATGTCTTACTCTCACATGTACAAAACTCTTCTTTGTCCTTGTGTTAGTGGAACTTCGGCTTCATATGGCTATCATTTTTGCCCTTAAGACCTAGTGCAAGGCCCACCCACATGCCCAGTTGACAAGCAGAAATTATGTCACATATTGATCAAAGACATAGGTGTATGGCACTACGATTGCCTGACGTCACCTGCATATTTGTTCAGCTGAGTTTATAGAGTCCTGGTTCTAAGTTTTGCATCAATGGCATGCTCACCACATTCTCTTGAAAGCACAATCTTTGGTCAATTTGAGGTAGAACTGTAGTAAGGGTAGCCGAATGAGACAACTCCGCGTTCTTAATTTCCTAACTGAATGAGGAATGCTCTGTTCATTGTTCTGTTTAGTGTTTATGTTATTTCAACGTTCACGTTGAGTCTCCGAAATCTGGAATAAGATCCTCTCGTGGGATATGGACAGTGTTAGCTGTGCTTCAACTATCGCAGTTGCTGCCAGTACGCTGCAACCAACCATTGCCAGCAATTCCTTTCAATTTTGCACTAGCTAGTCTTAGTGCTTTACAATGGAATATAAAGTCTTTCCCTACGGGGTGTGTGCTCTCATATGATTATCCAATTGGATACTGGTAGTGCGCATATGTTCATAAAATGTTTCAGACCAAAATCAAGGGTGGAATTTTCATGTTATGTAGTATCACTCATCACTTTGATGCTTTGAGCCCACAGATATTTCATCTGTCGTTGCTGCATTGCTGAAGTTTGATCTTTCTCGTTAAAGAAGTCAAGAAAAGTCTCATTTTGTGTAAAGAAATTACAGATTAAGTTCATGCAAAACGTTCAAACCTCTAAAGGCATCATATCCGAATCCCATTTGCATATCCATTTTAAAGTTTGCTTTGTGGAAAGCACAAAGAGGAAGCATCTATGTTTATCTATGTACATTGTATTATGTATTCTATGATATCCCATTGTTTCTTCAATGATGCTATTGCCCTCCTTTAGTTTTAGGCCCTCTGATGTTGAATTTCTCCTACTTATCTTTATGTAGCTGCATTGTCCACTTGTTTTCTTTTCTGAGATCACTGCATTTAGGAATTGTGGAATCAAATCAAGAACGTTTTTCATACAAATGCATATTCGATAATGCAAGGCCCATGTCTTCATGACTTCATGTTCATTCTGTAAGTAGCAGACATATAAAAGTTCTTGGTTTTGATTTCTTACATGGGTTTAGCACATGCTCATAGTTTTTTGAGGAAATGCCTGAGGAGACTTTTGAGACTCAAATCATGTAATGAAGTGTTTTCTCACATTGCTTTGATCAGAGTCTGTTAGAATGTTAGTGGCTGGACAAAAGCTTTGGTCTTAGATGCTTAAAAATTGGGCAGGGAAGAATCCCTTTTGTCATAATTTGGTCCAAAGAGAAAAAAAGAAAAGAAAGTGATTATTGTCTTTTTCAGAACCTTTAATTCTTTAGAAAAAGAGAGAAGGAGCTACTGGGATACTCTAATTAAGAACAATATTATTGTATGTGGGCATAGCCACAGGCACTGCAGGTATTGTAGTGGTTGGTAGAATCTTACTGAATTTGACTGCAAATTTGACTTAAAACTCACTACAATGAGTTGTTGTGTATGCCCAGATTGGTTGTCCATGTGGGGAAGCACATGATGTTAATCTGGCTTTAGGGTTTTAGATCCAAATCATGACCAACTTGATCAGATATAACCCTTATTTTTTAGGATTATCTGAATAATTGTCATCCAGAGTGAGATAGGTATATATGTTCTAGATTATCCTTATTATGCAATATTGTGCAGAAACAACTTGATCAGATAGTCTGCAATTGTGTAATTTTATATATGATAAACACAGCAAACATAGGTCAGCCATTTCATTTTCAAATTGATCATTTTCATTTGGGATTTTGAATACCACTTAATTTAAGTAGTCTGCATCAGTTCTAGCTAGTTGTTGTGTCTGTGAATCTGAATCTGCTCTAAGCTCTATGTATTTTTCTGAGTTTTGGGTTCTGCTACTATGGCTTTGGACTTATCAAAACAAAGCTACAGTGATAGTATAATTGGTATTCTCTCTGTTTTCTATAACCGGTGGACAGGCAAATTTAAAAAACTGCAGAAAACTCAAAGCTCAAAGAAATAGGGTCCAGAAAACTGCAGGCATTTCAAAGCTGGTGTAATAATGCATTACATGATGCTTCTGCTTTCATATTGGACAATGTGAATGCAAGAATAGAAGGGTTCCCCCTTTTTAGTTTCTTTCATATTAAGCAAATTGCAGAAGAAATAACAAGGGAATAGGCTAGGGACCTCATTCATGCCCTTTTTAGGAGGGAGAGATGCAGAAGCAAAGGACCATGTGTGTTAATCTGGAAATAGAATAAAACTTTATTCGAAAAGTCTATGATACATTAATATATCGATACATTAATGATACATATACCAACTCCTATAATCATATTTGAGATCAAGTTTAGCTTCTTTACCAATGTATTAAGTCTAACATAAACTACCATACATAATCTGAATTGAACTAAAAAGAGAGAGGTGACCAACAGAGAGTAAAACACAGAAGTAGAATCGATTTTTTTGTCTGGAAACTTTAGGATAGATTGACCAGAAAGTAGAGGAGAGAGTAGGTCATGAAATTTAAAACTGCAGGTAGAAATCGGTTATGAAAATTGAGCCAACTTTGCTGAGTGCCATTTTAGGGTGTCTGAGAACAACAGCACTCTTAGTATGGAATATGGTCCTGGTCATGGTGACATTTTCATGAAAGTTAAAGTTTGGTTGACAGATAAAGCTGTATAATAATGGGAAGAAAACAGTTCTGGCATGGAAAATGAAGATCTTTGTTGTTTTTTTCATATTTATAGATAGTATGATTATGTTGATAATTAGGCGTAAACAGCTGGTTTGAAGTTTAGTGCTATATCAAATTTAGAAAATTGAGTCCAAGTTACTCTTTGATCTCCATTTTGTCTGTGCTCATTTTATGAAAAAAGGAAAGTTCTAAATCTGCCACTACTCGTCTCGGTGGACAACACCAACTTCCATCGTCGTCGCGTTCACCTCCGCCACCACGGCACCACCCACATTGGCTGCCCCCACAAACCTGCGGTGAAGGCTGTGCTCGTGCTTGAAAGCATTATGGATGGATAGATGTAATAATGTCAAGTTACTTAACATCTGTAAAGCCAAACATATATCACGTTGATAATCTGATATTGTACTGGAAAATGCCAATCATGGACACAACGTACGCATACCCCTTGCAATCCTTTTCTTGCTTTGATTTTGAGACAATTAATTTCTTGCTCAAATGGACCAGACGTCCACACCCTTCCTCCTCAATTAGCTAAATTCTTTCAGCAAGACTCATAAGGTTGTAAACGTGCAAATGGCTAAAAAACGTTGCCGCATGAAACATCCTATTAAGACAACCTATATATATCATCAATCTAGTTTTACGCGTTAAAAATTCTTTTTCTAGGTCTATTTTAAGATATTGAAAATATTTCTAGCAACAACGTCTAATTTATGATCATTTTTATACCATAACTCTCGCACATACTTAGTTCGACATGAAAATTCTGAAATATGTCAAAGCGCTCAACCCATAGTTTAATTACAAAAAAAAATCCGAAATTGCATACTTGTATACTGATTACTTTCCTATTTTGGAAGGACTTCCAACATCAATTTTGCCTCTTTCAAACTCATAAATATTCAGACCAAACAAGAAAAACCTTCATAATTATGATCATAAATTAGGTGTCTCGCACGTGCGTAAATTCATCAGCATTTGCATGCTTCAGTTGATCAAAGACCTACAAATCATTTCAAAGCATGCGAGTTTAAGAGCAGCTTAATCCCGAAATTAGCCTAGCATTCATGTTAAAACTACGAAAAGTGCCATGATCACGAGCTTTGTCACTGTCCAGGTTAAATCATTCAAATAATGCCTCGTGTTGGAACAAGAAGTTCACGAAAAGAGAATCCCCGGATTACACTACAAAATATATTAGCGGCTAAACGCGTCTACAATCTCGTTTTAACAGCGACCCACCTCCAATCCCCTCATGCCACGTGTACTCAACGCGGTTTCTTTTCTTTCTGTGCCACCCCCTCTCCCGGCCTCAGTCACACTGCCGCCTTTGGACTCGTACTAGTGATACTACACTCATAACTACCATCTCTAATGTGTGATTACCGATCGTTTTTTGATCTAGTGGTTATTGTTTAGTTGGGTATGCAGTGTGTTTCTTAATTTAGGTTTGAACTCCGAAATTTTTAATATGATGAGTGAGGCATTGTATTGCAATGTATAGTTTAAGCATTTCACATGCACCGACGGAATAACTTCTTGACTTAATAAGCATTTTTGAATCTCTAACATTATAAAATTAGGGATGTGAAATCCACACACTCTAAATTGAAATCCACGCACCCTTTATCCTTTTTTAGTAACTTAAATTTTATTTTTTAGTGACTTAAACTTTTTCTTTCTGTGAACATGTTAACTAAAAAAAGAAAAATGGTGTGCAGATTTCAATTTGGAGTGTGTGGATTTCACAACCCTAAAATTAAGAATCAACGATAAACACCAAAAACGGTGCTCAATCATGCATCAGAGTTTTGAAATTTAGAATTTAGTATCATAAGGATATTAGATTTTGTAGTACTATAAAACTTTTCGATAAGCAGACGAATTGATTTTTAATAAATATTTTGGGGTGGGGTCGATATTTTTTGCCTCATAGCTTTTGTATTTTTGGGAGTTAGACAATTTTTTGTGACTCTTAATACGCGTTTGTTCATGATCTGGATATGCAATGACAAAATTCTGGAATGTTTATGTGACTGTCCCCCCATGGTGAATTATAGATTGATTACAGCTAAGCTTTCCTTGTAAATTGTAATCCTTTTATTTATTGCATGGATTTCATATAAGATCTTTTATTAAATACATGACTGATTTTAATGAATTACATGACTTTACTCAGGAATCCAGCTATTTGCTAGAAAATGTGGGTGCTTACATGACGTTTAAAAGGAAAAAAACAAATTTGATTTCATTAAAGTTTCGGTGTTATACTATGTCTTAATGAAGTAACGTATCAGATTAAATTAGCTAAATTCAAAATTTCCATATTTATAAACACACAGCTCATTCAATAAGCTGGAAAAATCTAATACCAGTTCATGAATCTATCTCTCGGTGTGAACAAATTACACAATGTATCGATATATTAATGTACTATATAGATCGAATAAGCTTATTGCCTTATTCATCAGGAATTTGCTTTGAACTTCTACATGACCTACTACAAACTTTTTCAGGTAGGCCAAGCACAAAGCCCAAACCCGTTCTGAAATCCTCACTCACCAATATAAATACCTGCTGAAAACCCAACAAATCCACCAACATTCTCATCCTTCCTTTCAAATAAGTAGAATAAAAACGAAAAAAACCCAAAAAAATAGAGAGAGAGAGAGAGACTAATGCCGCAGCACAGAGAACTCTGCCTCGTGACTCCTCTCTCTCTGTTCTTTATCTTGTTCTCTCTCAATGTAAGCCATCTATATTTCTCTACCCAGATAATATTTTCTGCTGCTTCAGTTTTGCTTCAATTCTATGTCATTCATATTACTGTGCCGATCATGTTTCTGGGTTTTATTTGCCCTCACCCATCCGTCATTGCTATTCCCAATGCAGGTAGCTACGGCCATCGCCGGCGACCAGAACCCGTTTTCCCCAAAAGGGTATCTGACGCGTTACTGGAACAAGGAGGTCCGAAACGACGCCGTTGGACCCACTTTTCTGCTCTCCAAGGCCTCCCCATTAAGCGCCGTGCAATCCGCTAGCTTCGCAAAGCTCGCATCCGAAAATGCCCTCCAGACGAAGCTTCCCGAGTTTTGCTCCGCCGCGAAGCTTCTCTGCTTTCCGGATTTGGGGGAGAGTTTAGAGAAGCACGTGAAGGACGCGAGTTTCACGGGATACTCAGGCCGGAATTTCACCAATTACGGCACGGATCGGCTCGCCGGCGCCGACAGCTTCAAGAACTACTCGCTCGGCGAGAATCTCCCGGTGGACTCGTTCCGCCGCTACAGCCGCGACTCGGTGAACCATAAAGACAAGTTCAACAACTACGCCGCCGACGGCAACGTCATCGACCAGAGCTTCAACAGCTACGCCGCCGGCGCCACCTCCGGCACCGGCGACTTCAAGAGGTACGCCGACTCCACCAACGTCCCCAACCTCCGATTCACCTCCTACTCCGACGACTCCAACGGCCGGGCCCAGTCCTTCACCGCCTACAGCGAGAACGCCAACGCCGGCCAGCAGAGCTTCACCAGCTACGCCAAACACGGCAATGGCGCCCCCAACGAGTTCACCGGCTACGGCACCAGCTCCAATGTCGCCGCGTCGGACTTCACCGGGTACAGCGAGTCCGGTAACGGCATAAACGACACCTTCACCAACTACGGCAACGACGAGAACAACCCGACGGAGCGGTTCAAGAGCTACGGCGACGGCGGCAATGCCGGGTCGGAGAAATTCTCCAACTACAGAGACAAGGCCAATGTGGGTGAGAGCTCGTTCCAGTCGTACGGCAAGAACTCCAACTCTGACAAGGTCAGTTTCGTCAATTACGGGAAAAGCTTCAACAACGGGTCGGAGTCTTTCACCGGGTACGGTAAAGGCTCCCAAGGCGGGTCGGTCGGGTTCAAGATCTATGGATTCAACAACACCTTCAAGGATTACAAGGATAAAAAATCGGCGAAGTTCACGGAATACGTGGCGGATGAAAAGACGAGTTTAGCCTCGGCGAGTGGCAGCTTGGCGAAAAGGTGGGTGGAGCCGGGGAAGTTCTTCAGGGAGTCTATGCTGAAGAAAGGAACTGTGATGCCCTTCCCCGACATTAAAGATAAAATGCCCGAAAGGTCGTTTCTGCCCCGCACAATCTCCTCGAAATTACCCTTTGCCACCGCCAAACTCTCCGAGCTGAAGAGGATCTTCCACGCCGAGGACAACTCCACCATGGAGAAGATCATCACCGACGCCCTGCAGGAGTGCGAGCGAGCCCCCAGCAAAGGCGAGACCAAACGGTGTGTCGCCTCGGCCGAGGACATGATCGACTTCGCGACGTCTGTCCTCGGCCGAAACGTCGTCGTTCGCACCACGGACAATGTCAGTGGTGCGAAGGGCGACATTGTGGTCGGATCAGTGAAGGGAATCAACGGCGGGAAGGTCACGCAGTCCGTGTCTTGCCACCAGAGCTTGTTTCCTTACCTACTCTACTACTGCCACTCGGTTCCCAAAGTCCGGGTTTACGAAGCGGATCTTCTGGACCCGACTTCGAAGGCCAAGATCAACCATGGCGTTGCCATCTGTCACTTGGACACGTCTGCTTGGAGCCCCACCCATGGATCCTTTGCCGCTCTGGGCTCGGGTCCGGGTCGGATCGAGGTCTGCCACTGGATCTTCCAGAACGACTTGACTTGGACTATTGCTGACTGAAGAGTCTTAGCCTGATTTGGGGTAAGTGATTTGGGTTCGAGCCACAGGTTAAGAAGTGTTAGCCGGTGGCCGGAGTTCGAGTTAGGTTATTTATATTTTTATAACTGTATTATTAAGTAATGGTCATTTTTACATTTTACATTTTGGAATATGTATTAGTTTATTATATATTATCTTCGGGTAAATGTTTATGATGCTTCCTCAATAATTGGAAGCCAGATTAATGAAGCCAATGGGGTTTGATTAAGCTATTATTAGCGTGATTAATTTATAAGAAAACTATAGTTTATATGTTGCAAATGTGAATTATTAGTGTTTTGTTAAGATTTTATTCGTATACGGCTCAATAGACGCCTGAACAAACAAGCATGCGTATAGTGAGTATCAGAAACAAAAGGATGAGAGAAATTCGAAAATGGAGTATGGATGAGTGTATATATGTACGTATTGTATACGAAAATACAGGATGAGGTGGTCCAAAGGACCAGACACAGTTTGTTGTTACTGGAAAATGTGTGGGAATGAGAAAGGAGATGACCCATGAGGGACAGCTGTTGTTGGAGCTCACTGCTCTTCTCTCTTTTGTTTATTGGAAGAGTCCACAATTCTAGACAGTGCTGCACCAATTGAACCCAAACAGTTTCACACAATGTATGGCCAAAATTTTGGCTTTATAGTATTACTTAGAGAGAGTTATTTTGGATCTGATCAAATGGATCACAAGTGATAAAGAATGTGAAACCTTTTATAATCGATCCGAGCAAAACGTTCTACGAATTGTCTCTAAGATAATGATCAGCTAATCAATCGAATATGCAGAGAAGTTGGGAGTTCGAGTTGCGATTGATTTGGGATATAACGATCAGTTAATCAATCGAGCATACAATAAAGTTAGAAGTTTGAGTTACCGTCTTTTGAAATGTGACATGTTGTTCAACGTTTATTATTGTACAAATCTCGCTGATATCAAAAGATGGAATGAATGAGATAATATGTATTAACGTAAGTGTAAGTTTCTTCATACTTTTCATAGTATTTATAAGATTTACAAAGTCCATGCCTATTTGTCAAATTGCCATCATGGTTAAATTACAGTTTGGATCCCTTTGGCATTGAAAATATACTTGAAACCGGAGCTAAGGAACCGTCCTTAGGAGTTTGATACGGGAAAAATGACGGTACCAACTTGGGAAGGTGCATTCCAAACACAACTTGTGGGCAAAGTGTGAGTGTATGTGATTGTATGCATCTGTTTTTTTTAAAGGTTCTTTTTGAACTTTTGGTAGAGGATGATTTCAAATACTGTTCTATACATTGTCCGATTAAATTATGCAATAATAAAGAAATGAAGAGCTCTGGAGAGTGAAGTGTTTCCACTCTGAAGTGGTATCGAAACCAAACCAAGGCATAGCTAAATGCTCATAATAATACATATTATGGTGACCCCTTATGTATCTTTGTTTAATCATTCCAGTTGAAATCATCCATGTTTGAATGCTGGTTTCATAATGTCGGATTTGATGTGCTCAAGTGCTCAACAGCTATCCCAGAAAGCGATAGTGTAGCCGATCCATTGATCTAGTTTTAAATCGATACTAAAAAAATTATTGTAGTCCAAATTATAATACAAGGTTTTAGACTATACATTATAATCTGTATGCATTATAAGAAATAGTCGATATACAAACTTCGAAAACTTATTCACAATAATGCGCCTATAAGATTCACCTAGCATTGCTCTTTATATTACTCGGATACGCGCGCAGAGATGAGTTTGGGTGGCTTTCACTGATCAGTCTGATTGCACTGAGCATGATATCTTCCATTGACAATGATGAACCATAGTGGTCCATTTTTTGTATTGGGAAATTTCTCTCATGTATACATTATTGCCAGGTCGAGGCCATTAATTTTCCTTCATGCAATGCAGTACCTCCCTTCAAGGACAGACCTCAAAATTAACTATAATGGACGAAACGTACGTACTTTCATTTCAATTTCACCTCACCGGCCCCCTGAAGTTACTATTTCTCAGTGATTCGAAAACACCCAAAGTACGTAAGTTTCAACCAACCCATGTACCATCGTCCATCCTCACCAATTTCACCAGCGTTGGCTTTCTTCTTACATTACCTGATCGAGCTAGCTAGCTACATATGCACGATCCATGGCACGAGTGCCCAAAGCTAGTAAGCTTTACACAGATTGATGATTCTGGATTTCCTGGCATGGACGACCATACACTTCTCCTGTTCTCCATGCGCTAGACTCAGCACGAAACCAAATCTACAGGTCCATAGTTTATGTTGTGGCTGAAATATAACGAAGTACGTATAGTACGTTGATTTTAAAAAGATGCAGAGTTTTTGAATTGCCAAAACTGCTATCAGTGCTATGGCATTAACATCCCCACCGACCATAGTACGTTATTGCATAAATCAAGAGCCTCGAATCGGGTATCAAATAATTGGTGTAAAGTCTTCACTATTCACCATTGATTGTCTACTTAAATAGCTTTGTACGAGCACTCTGTTTTATGGAACCAAAACAGGGGTTGTAGAGGAGCTGGGGTTCTAAGCTTTAATATTCGAGCATCAAATATGGTTGAGGTTCAACTACTTTGGCATGGGCTACAGGGCTACTGAGATTTAGACCAAGACAAGTCATCACTTGCATTCAAGTCAGTAGTTATGGATTGGAATCACTAATATCTTTAGGGTTTCTCTGCATTTGCTTTCTCGACGTACAAATCATAAGCATCGCTCAATCTTCGACCTGAGATCGACGATATGGTGAAGATTGAAAGCTGCCCACTTTATATTCTTCTGGACTTCTGGTTAATTTGTTGAGGCCGGTAGACCAGAGTTAAACCCTAAAGAGAGCAATGACATGGTTGAACGGAAAACCTGGGGATCGAGTTGGAGTAAAAGAGAAGAATATATACCATTTAATGGGGTGAAGAAAACAGCTGGGAATGGGAAACTAGTTTTGGGTAAAACCTGTGTTTTCTGCTCGATCTGGTTGTTGAAAATGATGTATATATGCATGAGTCGACGTAGCAGATTGAAGGACTCAGAGGATTAAATGCAACTGTACTACCCCATAACCATTGGTGTCCTTCATATTTTGCTGCTGATGTCTGAGTTATGTAGCAATTGTAACTCCAACTGCATATCTGGTTTTGAAAATTTTCTGCATCTTTTTACACCCTCGATCATAGTTAAATCTGGATTGCTGAATGCGCCTCAGTAAAAAGAGATGACCTATATGATCCTAAATTTTTATGCTTCAGTGAGCAAGAGCCTGTTTCTCTAAGTCTACAGTTATACGTGTATATGTTTGGATTTACCAAAAACCAAGGGATCCATTTGCATAGTCTAGCAGTGCATTGTTTCTCATTTTGATGACTCTAATTCCATGTCGTGTATACAAGAATTTGAGTTTGTTCGAAACATTTATATAAACACTTTATCTATTCGTAATCTTGTAAATACATAAAATCTTTCATAACTTACTAATATATCAACTAACATTGATTTTGATTGTTCATACTCGCGGGTCATCCGCCTTAATTATTGACACATGAATGAGGATATAGAAAGCTTCATCCAAAGCTTATACTCTCATTAGTTAACGACTTTAATATGTCTAAATTTCAATGACATGTTTGATCTCTATGTCCCTTAATGATTTTACTCTTTTTTTGATCATATCATTAGCTTTATATATGCTCTTAAAGGGCATATCTTATGGTGGTTATATAACCTAATAAAGCATCCCCACTAATTAAACACTTGTCCCATATGCCATCAAGTTCAAAATAGAAACAAATCGTGGCCAAGAACAGCACCTTGTACTGTACATAAATGAATATGGCCCCTTTGTTTGTCTAGTGTTTTGTTCACTGATTTTAGCTATATCATTACTTAGATCGAGTTCGTTAATGCTTGAATCTGTTTACTTTCAACAATGATAAAAACTTTCAAACGGGGTGGTTGAGTTAGTGGCGTAAAAAGTTTTGGAACACTAAACCCATGTTTGAATCTCGTCGACATTCAGTCTAATAGTGTGCATCTTGAGTTAGAGAGGTTTTTTTAAGGGGAGTGAAATCCACAATTCTCATTTTACAATCTACACTCCACGGTTTTTTTTGGTAAGTTAAATTTGTTTTTATTAACTCAAATTTTGTCTTTAAATGAGAATTTTGACTAAAAAAAATGGGAGTGTGAATCACATTTTGTGGAATTTAATTTTCACTTCTCTCTCTTTGTTATACAAAAAACATACGTTACAATCCACACGCCTTCTTTCCTTTTATAATAACTTTAAATTTGTCTTTACTCAGATGCGTTTTGTTTTTTTTATGAAATCTTTAACTAAAAGAGAAAATAAGGAGTATAAATTGTAAAATAGAGAATGCAAATTTCACTCTCCTTGTCAAACGATCAAAAATTCATGTACTTCTTTTGGCGAAAATGTTTATCAAAAGTTTCGAGTAGCTTATTGGGCCAATGACTAAATCCAGTTTAAAAGTTCAATGGTTCATTGAGTAGTTTAACCACAGTGGGCCTTCAAGTCCATTGATTTATTTAAACATGTGAGGCCCAGTCCACATAGGAATCCCAAGTCATTTCTCTCAGCAGGGACTAAACTTTGAGGTTTGGGAAAACCATGGCGGCTAATTGCGCGAGACGAACCCTACAATTCTCTTCAGCTTCCGCCAAAACCCTATTCTACTCATCCTCGTCTTCACCCTTCGCCTCCAAAGCTTTCAAGCTCAGTGAACTCGCCGGCGCCAAAACCACATCCACTCCTCGATTCGCTACTCAGAAGCTCAAGTTCTCCAGGTTGCGATTTGATTGCTTACTTGTAAATATCTTGAGTAGAATTAAAATCGAATGCTTTTACTTTGTTTGCGAAAATTTGATCTGGGTGTTTTGTCAAGGTTTGCGTTGAATACGTGAAAATTTATATAAGTTTCAGTACCTTAAAATTGTTGATGATCTATATAGCTTAGATTTTAATCTATATATTAGAATAAAATTTTTATTTTATTTTATGAAGTTGTTGTGAGAGATGAGTATTTGTGTGTTGTCATTCTTATTGAGCAAGTGTAATGTTGAGAATTTCAGGCTGCCTGTGGAGTTGGCTGCTGCGCAGTCGTTGATCCCCTTGCACAGTGCTACTGCTTCTGCATTGTTCACTTCACTTCTGTCTTTGCACAGTACCAGCTGGGGGTGCCTATCGGAAGGTATCCGTGAGAGTTTACTTTTGTTATCATACAGTTTATGGAGCATAATTGCATTTCATAAATGGAGCATTGAGATTTAATATATAAATCATGTCGGAAGACATAGCGTATATACTAGTTGTTGTTACCTATGTTTGAGTGTAGGGAGGGTATATGTAACAAACCTGGTTTTCTTACTACCTGAGTACCTGATTACAAAGGAGTTTAGTTGGACTCGTATATCACTATACTACACCTAGTTTTTAGGGTCACATTGTGTATGCAAATGGTATCATATCTCTCTGAATTAGATATTATGATAATGCAGTTAGGAGTTAGAATTGTTCATTGTGCTGGAAATGAGTATAACAACATTTTTCGTATCTGTTTGTTTTGCCATATGAGTATTGACCATTCTGAATCCACTAAGTAGCTAATTTAAGTAATACAACTCGATTGTTATTTCATATAGGAGGGTTGATATACATAATGGGTTTATATACATCTCAGCTGTCCATAAATGAACTATTGATGAGATTCTCTCCTTAATTTACTACTTAGATGAGATGGGCACAACCAATCATCTCCAATGTGCCTTAAAGTTGGTTAAACTTTTCTAGGAGTCGAAAAAAGTATTGTTTTGCCTTAGGTTTACATGCATACTTGATGTAGAATTGCTGTACCATAAGAAGTTGCTAATAGTGCACTGTTAATAGTCTTCTTAGGTTTGCAGGTGAAAGTGAGAGGAAGTGAATGATATATCTGGAGGTTGTTATTGTAATTTATCCTTGTATGTTTAGAATGAAAAGCCAAAGGGCCTCATTTTATGGGGGTTAACAACATATGCGAGCTTCCTTAGTAACTCATGTCCTGTTAATAATATGTTTGTTATGATAAGCAATGATGATCTTTGATCATTTTATATAACCATGTCCAACTATACCATAACATAGTGACTTGTAAGATAATGACTCTACTTGATCTATTTTTCCTTCAAACTTTTCACCTTGCACACTGTGTTTATGTGCAGGTTTTGCAACCCCACTATAGCAGGACCTATGAGCAGCTGTTTCTAGGTACAAGCTAGACCATGATTAGCAGATTTTGTTTCTTTGCATGTCTCTGATTGCCTTAAAACTTCAGTGTAACTTAAGATGGATGGATGATTGTTTCAATATTTCTCAAGCTTTCGGTCTGTACTGTCATGACCTGACATTTTTGCCTGTCCGCCATCAACAACTATATATAAAAAGAGGCCGCGAACACCGTGAGATCTCTGGAATCAGCTTAATGTTGGTTTCGAAGGAATCGGTCGAGCAAAACCTTTGTTTTCTACTATTCTTCCACAGTTTCTATCTGCTACCCCCAACTCCAATTTTCAAATGCTTGAACCGTTCATCTTTTGTTTCTTTTTGATATAATAAACCAGGCGCCATCATTTTGACATATTGCTATCTCCTTTCTGTGAACTGTATTGTAGTTCATAAACCAGTGTTGAGTGAAAATCTAAACCTTCGTCCCAGGCTGCCCTAGTGTCGTTGACCTCACCCTCTCTAATTCATGCAACATTTGCCAACAAATTGTATGACAATTCGAGTACATGATTATGAAGAGAAATTATTGTGTAGAAACAGTAATGTTCACATGATCAATGACTAAACAAGAGATTCATAGTCAGTTACTATTGTATTTACATCCAAGAGTTTAAAACAAAATAACTTTACTTAAAATAATTCTCTCTATCATTAGATTTAAATCTAATAGTGGCTGACCATGAATCTCTTGGTACTGTGTAGAAATGTAAAAGCTCAAAGAAACAAAATCACGAGTTTGGCCACTTTGCCAATAAATAAGTATTAAGCCAATTTAGATACTACCTAAAGAAGCATGCATCAGTATCTCAGAACACACAAAATCCCTTTTTTTTTTCCTCTTATTTTTTTATTGCAGAGATAACCTGAACCCAAGTAAAAGTACCAAATTAAAAGGAACCATATTGATCTCCCACCCAAAACCTCTCATTGTCCAAGGCCCCCAACCAAAACCTTGAACAAATATACATTAAGAACTTTATAAGCCTTTTTCATCGATATAAACTTAAATAAGCCTTGTGGAACAATCTTTAATTTTCAGCCTATTTATCTGTAAGACTGTAAACAAATCCAAATTAGGCCTTTGTTTGGAGGCTTTGAAACTACTAGGTTGAGAAGTCTGTTAAGAAATACTTCTTCAGAAACCAGAGGGTATGAAAAGTAAATATGAAAGTTACAAGGCACATATATACAGAAACCTGGAGGCAGCAAAGTAATGACGAAGTACAATATTTCAACTTTCATAGGCAGTTCATCTTTAAAACTACAATAATCTGCAATTCTAAGATGATCTAAAATTTCATAAGTTACACGAAGTAAAGTGAATGAATGGTAGCCAGCTATCATCACCTAGCAGAAAGAGTACATGTTAGCTCCACATTTGAACATGCTGGAATCAGATTGCTTACAGGCGTCGGTTGTGGGCATAGAGAAGGCTTTGGTGGCATTTCTAGGTTCTCAACATCTCCTACGAGCATCTGTGTAACTCTCTTCATTGAAGGTCGATCACTTGGTTTCATTTGAATACACCACAAGGCAGCTACTATCATTTTTCTAATTAATTTCTTCTCCTCCGCTGTAGCATCCCCAATCTCCAAGTCCTTCCCCTCATTATATTGATCATGCACCCATGAGGGGAAGTAAATTTGGCTAGAGTGATCCACATTTGCATTCAGATTTTTCCTTCTGCTTGCCATTTCCATCAACAACATTCCAAAACTATAAACATCAGCTTTGTACGAAACACCACCAATGTTTTTATAAAACAACTCGGGAGCAATGTATCCCATGGTGCCTCTTGCTGCCATTGATGAGACAATGCTATTGTTTGCTGGATATAGTTTCGCTAGCCCAAAGTCAGAAATCTTTGGGACAAAATTCTCATCAAGTAGGATATTATGAGGCTTGATATCAAAATGCAGAATTTGCATTTCACAACCTTGATGCAAATATTCAATACCTTGAGCGACTCCAACTGCAATCTCATATATTTTCTTGTAACTTAAAGGGATGGATTCTTCTTTGGAGTAAATGTATCTATCAAGAGAACCATTTGGCATGAAATCATATACTAAGGCGCGCTTTGAACCCTCGACACAGTAACCAACAAGCTGCACCACATTAACATGATGAATCCTTCCAATAGTAGCTACTTCACTCATGAAATCTTCTCCATTAGCATTAGACTTCCCTAACAATTTAATGGCTCCAAAGCGGCCACTCCGTAATTTGCATTTAAATACAAAACCGTAACCCCCTGCCCCCAACTTATCTTTGAATCCAGCTGACATTTTCTTAATGTTGGAGTAAGAGTACCTTATAGGCATGAAGTTGTCAGAATGCAGAAAATCTTCTATAGTGCGATAGGTTGACCAATGCCTTCTTCGCCACTTATGTATCAGAAGTGCGATCACAAATGGACCTCCAAATACAAGTTTTGCCGCTACAATACTGCCAGCGATAATACTCTCGGTAGCCCAATAATCTGCAAAAGATTTGAAGGAGCTGGGTTTAATTGCAGCACAAATTCTACATAATTAATTAGGTCATATATGCAATATGAGAGGCAACCATCGATCTCGTTGACAATAAGTTAGGCCACAGATTAGTGGATATATAGAAAGTACGTTGAGAGAAATGACACTTACCGGTGAAAAGCCTCCAACCAATAAGAAAGAAACCTGGAGTGCATGACAAAGAATATACATAACTAATTAGCATTCGTAAAATCAAGTAGAGAAATCATGGCGTACTCGATCGACACTGTATACTTATACCTCGTATGTTGCGCGGATAACATTCTCTATCGGAATAAGTATCAAGGCCCGGATAATTCCATTGACCGCGGCAAGGGTCAACCAGACTCGTCGAATACCGAAGCTCGAAGCCGTACACCATTTGATCGTGTATATCTTGATAGGAAACGTTTCGGTCCTCCTCGTAGGGCATCCAAGTGGTCAGAGACATCCAATATACAGTGCACCCATTCTCCACATCTTCGGTGGAGATATTGCCTGGAACGGCATAACCATACATTTCGGAGTTAATACAAGGAGCCGTGCTCACATACCGAGAAGAATTCACTGGATTTGCACATTTCAAGAAAATTACTGGAACATTATATGGTTCCCATGAATGGTAACTGAAGTTATATGGGGACAAAGGAAAATGAGGAAGGGAAGAGCAGTTGTTCTTCTCAAGGCCAGGATCCACCACTCGGATTCTGTTGAAGTCGTAGTCAATGGCCTTGACGTAGTACTCTTGAGAAAATAGGCGCAGCACTGTGATGTTGTTGTGGTCACATTCCAAAGTGTAGCGTGAGTCGCCACACTGCTCTGGATCTTGTTGTAGTCGCAATGGGTAGCTTATGTCGTGGATGTCGCCGCAAGAAGAAGGGACGCACTTGGCACCATCTTTAAGATTGGACGCACCCACATCGTTATGACCAGATGAGCCAAGAACCAAAAAGGCTACAATTGAAACCCAAGCACACTGCAGGGACAGGCTCCTAATCCCAGTTGTTCCCATGGAGAGAGATCAGAAAAGACTTGCGCATTCCAGATTCACAGTACCAAAGTCTATATACTTTTAATTAATGGAGTTTCTTGACGTGATCATTTCCAACTTTACAGAATACAGAGACTAGCTAGACTTAATTACTCAATTACGTACAGAGACCGGAGCTTAATTTATTGGGTTTTTGGAATTGGACTGTAGCACTCTACTACACGTTACAGACTGACCAAGACTTAAAACTATATACAA
The DNA here is from genome assembly GCF_000184155.1 of Fragaria vesca subsp. vesca. Taxonomy (NCBI): domain Eukaryota; kingdom Viridiplantae; phylum Streptophyta; class Magnoliopsida; order Rosales; family Rosaceae; genus Fragaria; species Fragaria vesca. Next base: position 21,716,593 of record NC_020494.1, on the reverse strand, counting down.
GATCAAAGTCATGCAGCAGGGAGTGTCCCTTCCTATACGTTGGGGTAATCTGGAGAGCTACGTACCAACGACAAGTCGCTCGAAATTTCCACAACTTCATTCAACTAAAGTGGGCAGAGGCTATGAGGACCAGGTAAACACTACTGATCTAAATAATATCTCTTTCATGGCTTTAGTTACAAGTGCTCTAATGCTCTGTCATTGTTTAGTTAGCTGTGTTATAAGAGTCGCTATGGCACTAATCGATTCTGGGCTTGTTCTTATTTTAATAATATACACTGCATCAGTCGCTCAGCAGCTCAGGCCGAAAAAGACCCATATTACAAATGCAGGCTGCTGGGTTATGAAAAGTATAATTCTCATTGTGACATGGAACCAACTAACCATTCTATAACTCCGGGCAGAATAGTTACAGCAACCATGATTACATAAACTTGATGATAATTTTTGTTACCTTAATGTTCTTAACTGTGCATACACTATAAAAAATTATACATATCACTCTAACTCAGCAATTGGTTCCAGTTGAAGGTTTAATCTTCTGGCAGGTGTGCTTGCACTTGTTCCTGCAGGACCTTGAGAGGCAAAAGGATTTGGAGGCATAGTCAAGTTTTCTCCTCCTTCCAACATCTGAACCACCCCTTTCATAGAGGGACGATCAACCGGGTGCCATTGGATGCACCAGAGACCCACAATCGCAAGTCTCTTTGCAATTTTAGCATCTGCTTCTTCCCCAACATGGATTCGGAGGTCTTCACCTTCTTCTAGTAGATTATAGATCCATTCTGGGTAGTAAACTTCAGGTGCGTTCTCTGTGGTTGAACTGATGTTCTTTCTTCCTCCTACCATCTCGAGCAGTACCATTCCATAACTATACACATCTGACTTATAGGACACATTCCCGAAGTTCCTGGAGAACACTTCAGGTGCAATGTACCCCATTGTTCCCCTAGCTGTAGTCATTGACACTATACTCTGATCCTTGGAACATAACTTGGCCAAACCAAAATCAGAAATCTTTGGGGTGAAGTTATGGTCAAGCAGAACATTGTGGGGTTTGATATCAAAATGGAGGATTCGTTGATCGCACCCCTGGTGCAGATATTCAATTCCTTTGGCTATGCCTAGAGCAATATCTTGCAATTTATCCCAACCAAGGAAAGAATTGTTATTGTCTGCTGATGAAATGAAATCTTGCAGTGAACCATTAGGTAAGAAGTCATAAACAAGAGCTCTTCTAAACCCATCAGCGCAGAATCCAACCAAGCGAACCACATTGACATGATGGATATGACCCATTGTTCCCACTTCATTAACAAACTCTTCCCCATCTCCTTTAGTACTAGTGAGGACTTTCACGGCAACAAAACATTCAGAAGAAAGCTCTCCCTTATAAACGGTCCCATATGCCCCTTGGCCTAATTTGTCCTTGAACTGATCTGTAATCCTCTTGATGTCTGAATAAGAGTATCTGCTTGGTTTGAGAGCTCTGTAATCCTCTAAAAATCTTTCAATTTTTAATTGATTCTGTTTCTCCTTTCTATCAGAACTATAAGCATGAAAAGCTGCACCAGCAAGTAGTACGAGTACAAATGAACCCAGGGATGTACCTGCAAGTTAATACTCTGAGTAAATTTCAACAATACATCTCTTCTAGATATGAAACAAACTAAAGAATCTCTTAGAAAACTCACCCGTAGCTAATAAAGTTTTCCCCGAACCTGTAAAAACAACAAGCAAACAAAATCGGTCCATATTTGTCAAATTACATAGTTGAGTTGTGAGCTACGACATAAGTAATGGTGTAACATTACAAGGACAGCAGATGAAAGCTTTTAGAAAAGTTATATGGGACTAACTGAGCTCCCTATTTCCTGTGATTCATTATCTGTGCAAAGTTTCCAACTTCTATCAAGTCATCATGTGCAAATATGCTTGCTTGGAATGGAATTTCATGCGCATATGCTAATACTAATCTCATTTCACAAATGCAGGAATAATCATCATGTGCAAAAATGCTTGGAATCTGTAACAAACATATAGCAAAACTTATAAATAGATGTTACCCTGTACCTCCTTTCTTCATGGGAAGGCATTCAATCTCAGTACTAGTGGTGCCATTGTTCTTCAATCCACAGATATTTCCCTGTGCTTCACATAGTGTACAATTTGGTTCAGACCATTCCAAATAAAGCTCAGACCAGTATGGTACTGATGAAAGAGTACGCATCTTTGTACAAGACAGGAGGGGCAAGTACTCAATGCTTCTTGAAGAAGAAGCCCAATAGATTTGGTAGCCAGGGCGTTCTTCAAAGCAGGGGACTGAATAAAGCCACGAGGCCGGCGATTCTCTTTCAGCTGAAGAACAATTGAATAAGGTAATATTAGTCATTTGGTATTCTGAGTACTGGAAGGGAAAGATTGACATGTCGTGGACTTTCGAAAGGTTGGCAAGCAAGCAATATTCTGGGTCATATAGCTGGATTCGCTGAGCCTCATAGTCTATGGTCTTGATTGCAAATTTAACTGGGATTGGAAGCTCAAGAACGGTTTCCTTCTTTTCATTGCAGGATACAAGAAACCCAGGATACCCAGGATTTTCTGGGTAGCTACCTTTGAAGGTGAATGGAAATTTGATAACCGGGCCATGTTTCCCACAGTTGGGTTTTTTACCAAGGACTATGGAGGAGGAGAAAGCCAGCAAGATGAAGCAAAAGGAAGAAACGAGAGTTTGCTGCATTTCTCAGATTTTTCAGTACTAGCTTCTCCTGGACACTGAATAAACTTTCTGATATATTTGGATGGATTTTGAGATGGCTATAGCTAGAATAATAAGTGGCTGGTATACGAACATGATTGCAGTAATTGCTAGCAAAGTTGACTGACCTGGTCTATTGTCTCAAGTCACTGATCACTATTCAAGCTCTGATTGAGTGGAAACTTCGCTGAAAACACCAACCTAAGAACAATTAAATAAATATTTATTAATTGCTATTGGTCAATCTCTTTGAATTAGTGATGCCTGTGATATGCCTGGTCAACCCCAAAATGTCAGTTTGCCGAGACAACCACCGGCGTTTGCTGGCGGAGAAATTCGAGCTCCGGCGGAACCTTTACAAGGTGCTGTGCAAAGACACGAGCCTCCCCGACGACTTGCGGGAGGAGAACCGCTACAAGCTCTCGAAGCTTCCGCGAAACAACTCCTTCACACGAATCAGGAACCGCTGCATCTTCTCCGGCCGAGGCCGCGCCGTCTACGAGACCTTCCGTATCTCTCGTCTCGTCTTCCGTGCTCTTGCCAACAAGGGCATGCTCAACGGCGTCAAGAAAGCGTCCCGGTAAAAAACGGTGTGTTTCATTCTCAGCAAATATGAAAAGCTTTTATTTATTTTGATGTTGCGCAGAGTTGTGTGAGTTTTGATTCATTAGGCAATTTACTAGGTATTTACATGGGATCGCATTCACTGTAGATTAGGATGGTAGCTTGCATTTCAGTCTCTGGAATCAGCTTAATGTTGGTTTCGAAGGAATCGGTCGAGCAAAACCTTTGTTTTCTACTATTCTTCCACAGTTCTTATCTGCTACCCCCAACTCCAATTTTCAAAAGCTTGAACCGTTCATCTTTTGGTTCTTTTTTATATAATAAACAAGGCGCCATCATTTTTACATATTACTATCTCCTTTCTGTGAATTGTATTGTGGTTCATAAACCAGTGTTGAGTGAAAATCTAAACCTTCGCCCCAGGCTGCCCTAGTGTCGTTAACCTCACCCTCTCTAATTCATGCAACATTTGCCAACAAATTGTATGACAATGTGTCTAGACAATTCGAGTACATGATTATGAAGAGAAATTATTATGTAGAAACAGTAGTGTTCACATGATCAATGATCGACCAAGAGATTCATAGTGAGTCACTATTAGATTTATATCAAAGAGTTTAAAACAAAACAACTCTACTTAAAATAATTTTTCCCACCATTAGATTTAAATCCAATAACGATTGAATCTCTTGATCAGTCATGATTAAGTAAACATGACTGTGTAAAAATGTAGAAACTCAAAGAAATAAAATCACGAGCTTGGCCACTGCGCCAATAAATAGAACCAAAACTATTTCGTGACGGGCCGACGGCCCAAGTCCGTGAACGTCATTATCATCATCATCAACACACAATAAATAAATAAAATAAAAAATAAATAAGACCGTTGAGCCCAACGTTCGAATTTTGAAAAAGTTCTAACCTTTCCGCATATACCAACTTTACCGTTGCCACCAACAAACAGCCGACTTAAACCTCACACCGCTCCCTCCTTTCATCCCAAAAAACCCAATCTCAATTCTCTTTACCAAATCCCACCTCTTCTTTCCACTCAATATCATCATCCGCGTATTCAATTTGTCTCCTTCTTTTGAGTCTTCTTTCTCAATTTTCTTGATTTCAAGAAATTTCGACAACAATGGCGGCTCTGGCGCCGGGGATTCTGCTGAAGCTCGTCAGCGCAATGAACACCGGTGTAAAACCCACCGGCGAGCACCGCAGCTCGCTTCTTCAGGTCACCGACATAGTCCCGGCCGATCTTGACGAGAAGAGCCTCTGGCCTACTCAGGGGTTCTACATCAAGGTCTCCGATTCCTCCCACTCCATCTACGTCAGCCTCCCGTCGGAGCAAGACGACGTCGTTTTGAGCAACAAGATGCAGCTGGGTCAGTTTATATATGTGGACAGATTGGAGCCGGGGTCGCCGGTGCCGGTGGTCAAAGGGGCCAAGATGATTCCGGGAAGGCACCCTTTGATGGGTACGCCGGAGCCGTTGATGGGTTTGCGGCAGAAGGGAGGAGGAGAGAGAACGGAGCAAATGGGGATGTCGAATTCGAAGCCGAGTAGAAGAGGGTCTTGGGATTTGAATGTGGGTGGTGATGGGGTGATGTCTCCGATGGTGGGGAAGCCTTTGGATTTTGATCAGTGTTATAGTACTCCGGTTAAGGACAGGCCGGTGAGGAATGCGATGTCGCCGATGATAAGGGGAAGAGTTGGAAGAGATAATGGTGGAGTTAGGTGCTCTTATGGTGGGGGAGTTTTGGGGAAGATGGGAGATGGAAAGGGAGAGAGTCCATTGTTGAGGAAGAGCTGTATGACTCCCTCGATGTCTAAGTTTCCGAGGAGTAAAAGCGTGTCTGATCGAGAGCCTAGGATTCTGATTAGTCCCTTCAACCAAGCTGTAGGTACATTGCTGCTCTTTCAATAGAATTTCACTTTGTACACACACCAATCACGTTGTGCAATTCGGCAGAGGATATTGATATTCATGGAGTTTTTGTGTGTTCTTTGTCTGATGTTGTAGGAGAAGAAAAGCTCAACTCCACCACCGCGGCTGCGAAATGCAAGAGTGATGACTTCTCTCAATGTGGCCGGGGATGCGCAAACCCCACAAAAGACCTCCAATTCAAAGCCACAACAGCTACAGTCTGCTAATGTGTCCAACGACAGCAACAGCACCAGTCTTGCCATGAACTTACCTGGAAAACTCAGCATGCTTGGAAAAGTAAGTCCTCCATTCCCTGGTGTTTAAGTAGCTTAAAATCAAAACCAATTTCGTTTAATTCATTGAGGTGATGTTGTGATTGTGTTCTGCAGGAAGCTGTGCAGCAGCGAGAGACAGCTCAGAAGATTGCCCTCAATGCACTGAGAGATGCTTCGGCTACTGAGGCCTTAGTCCGATCACTCAAGTATGACCAAACCCCTTTCGCATCGTGTAGTGTATATGACTATATGATATGTGTTTGCCTAGTTAGGATTATTTGCTAAGATCAAATTCTATGATTTCTTTCGTGTAGGACGTTTTCAAACTTGTGCAAAGCAGCAAAAGCAGATGCGCCAGCAGCCTGCTTTGAGCAATTTCTCGAATTCCATCAGCAAGTTGTCCAAGCAGTGGCGGAAATGGTCTCAGTTCAAGCAGCTACTTCAGCTGCTCAAACACCAAATGCCAAGCAGCAGAGAGATAAAGAAGAAGACGAAGATACAGTGTTAAACGAGATGGTTCACAACTCCATGAACTCGAAACTGAGCTTATCCAAAAGAAGGTGCGCTTTGTACAAATCAGTTGCAACCATTCCTGAAAGAGGTGGTGAGCAGAAGACAAATTTCGAGAAACAGCTGAGATCCTCTACTAATCAGAAGGAAAGAAAAACACCATCTACTCCACTTGGAAAGATGAATCTTGAAACCATTGGTGAGAATGATGAGAACAAGAAACCACCCGCTGTTTGTTCGAACTCTTGCAGCTTAACCAGTACAATCAAACTGGGGAAGCAGATCGAAACAGAAGCAGGGAACTGGTTTATGGAGTTCTTGGAGAAGGCTCTGGAGAAAGGCATGAAGAAAACTAAAGGGACAACAACGGATGGGGATGCGAAGAAAGTTCCTCAGTCTCTGATACTTAGAGTGATTAATTGGGTGGAAATGCAACAATGTGATAGCAGTAAGCGACCAGTACATCCCAAAGCAGCACAAGTAGCCAGAAAGTTGAGGATCAAGATGAAGAATCCTTGAACTTATGGCGGCATTGATTCTGTTAACACCATTATTTTGTGTGTGGAGATTCTGTTGCTTTTGTTGAATCTCTTATTCTCTTATGAGCATGTATTATTAGTGGTAGATTGAGCTGTGTATCCTAGCACTACGCATTTATTGATTCCTCTCCATTATACATGAGTTCCTCTCCATTGAGCTTGTTCTCGCATTGAGGCCTAATTTGTTGCAAGTTCTCCATCTAACTTGACTCACATGTATATCAGTGAGTGGTGACATAGGCATTCAGCCAAAAAAAATTGTAACAATGCAACTAATGTCTTCTATGCATTTGAAAGAAACCATGCCAAATCTTAGTTATATTCTTATTACTGATCACCCCCTTAGTTCATAATGACTGGCCTTGATCTTGATCCTGGTGATTGGAGTCTGTTGCTTATGACAGATGTGTCACTGGGGCAATACTCTGGCTCTGAAGGGTGGATACTACCACTTCGTCAAACGGCGAAGATGACTGTATGAGCATCTGACATTGTCATCACCTTTCATTCCATTACAGTTGTATGTTTTGCATCTTGTTTTGGAACACTACATTTTGGCAAAAGAATAACCTTCAAGGCTCTTGTGTGATTAGAAAATAATGTAGGCATGTAGCTATGCAAGTTTCTCTATCTCCAATCCATATGTAAAGTTTCTGTATGTGGTCATCTTCCTAGCAAGCTTCAAGCACACTGTTGTATTATGAACACAGTGATTGTTCGATGCTTATGACCATGCACATTGCTGTATGAGTCTATTCGGGTTTAGATTTTCATGGTATCACCCGGAGGAGTTTCTATTTAACCTGTGTAGTGCTCATTCATGAAATTTCTGAGCTAGTACGCATCATGCTGAGAGGCGGCACGGTTGTATATAATCAACAAAAGGGTTGCAGAGCTCTAAATTTGCATTAGTTATAAATTTCACACAATACCGTCCGAATCTATTGCGGCCAGACCTGAGAGTTTGATACTTGAGACTACATTATTAACAAACAAAAAAATATGAACAACCGTAAAGAAGAGGTAGGTATGTCGATAACGTAACAAATGGAAATGTAGCTTGCTAATGTCACATTTTATGAAATATTAGTCTTTTTGACATACCCTTGCTGCTAACGTAACTATTGGAGACTAAAGTAACATTTTATGCAATAGTAACGTTTTCGAAATACTCATAAAAAGAAGAAAATTACACCCGACAAGACACCGGGCCAGAAGTTGCCGTCTCACATGTCTCAATTTTGGGTCGGATATATTTTTCTTATATCATCCATTCTTAAAGATCATAAATTCGTAATAATTGTTTTATAGACGTTTCATCGAAGGCCTTCCCTGTCTGTTACAATAATCTCCCGACGTACTTCTACATTGTAGCTACATTAAGTCATCATCAAACTAACAAAAGATAATCGATTCTTAAACAGACATTACACAAAAATCGATCTTTCTCTAGCTCACTCGTACTAGTCCTTACTCTGATCATCACTTGGTACCATAATACTTCGATCTCGGTCCACTGCATTGGTAAATCGGAAAGATGCGTCCGTCAACCACCTCCGCCTCACAGACAGGACACTTCCGACGAAACTCGAGCCAGTCGCACAAGCAAGAATGGCAAAACAAATGCCCGCACGCCGTCACAACCGGCTGCCTCTCCGATTTGAAACACAAGTTACAATCGAAATACGACATCTTCGCAGAACCGGAGCTGTTGTTGCTACTCTTACCATTCTGTTCTGGTTGAGACTGAGAATGACTGTCTTTCTTGCAAGAATTGTGGTCGGGACTAGTCTCAGAACATGCATCGGATTCCACGGAACTGTCGCCTACGACATCATCGTCACCGAGGTGATCGAAATCTTGGGGCTTTGTGAAATGGAAGATCATATGGGGTTGGGGCAAAATGACACGCATCCCTGCACGGCGGCGCTTCAGTGAAACCATCTCAGGAGAATTTCTACAAATCCAAGTTTTAATTGTGAATTGGGATCTGTGATTACTTTCCTTTAAGAACTGAAGGGCGGCAAGGGTGTGATTTGGATTTCCAAGTCCTAACCGGACTAGGGTTTAGTTCTCCTTGTGTGGCACAGGTTGTGACAACTTAGTTTCCTAAATAGCCCAATAAGATGTTGGGCCTTGGCATTGTGACTGGTTAGCCCAATAAGTGAGTGATCAGAAGCATTTCACAATCACTATATATATAATTCAACATTTACACATTATTTTTCATATGACACAAGCCATAACTGACTATTATTTTGCCAATATGTAGTTCCAAAAGCAGATGCAAAACAAGCACCTTTGAGGTGAATTCTAATGAAAATGAAAATGAAAGGGAGGTTCTGGATCGACCATGTTTGATGCTCATAGTGTCAAATTGGGTGTGATGTTGAAATCAAGATCCCAGAGCTCGAAACCGCCACCGACAAAGTCATAGTGTCCACCCTTGAGAGCCAGAGTATTGTTCACCACAGCCTCTCTAACAAACGGGTATGTCAGTAAGTTCCCTAGTGATACATTCACAGCCTCCTGCATTTAGGTCAGCAATTCACAACCATTAGTATGTCTAGCTATTGAGCTTCCGATTTGAAGCACTGAACTTTGTTTCTTGTACCACATCTAACTAACAGTCATTGAATGGGGTCATTAAGATCATACTTTCATTTAAAAATAAGCTCATTTTCCTCGTACCAACAATCTGATTCAACAAAAAAAAAAAAAAATTACCTTCTCCAAGCTGGTGCACTGGTCTGCAAAACTCAAGTCACCGCAGGATGACTTGATCTTATTCTTAGCTGGTGCACAGATTTGGACCCAATTCTCAATGAAGTCACTGGAAATTTAACAATCAAACAGAAACTTGTTAATGCCAAAAAGGTTCATTCTAACTAGGAATAACTAACTTGATCAGACAATGTAGGTGTAAAGCATATTTGTCATAACATGAGAAGTGTTAAGAATGAAGAAACATCATGAAGCTTGCAGTAAATTTCAGAGAATCTGATTAAGTATTTGTGGCAGCCATAAAGTACTAGTCCTTCTCTACTTTAATTTCCACTGTTCTAGCTTTTTGGATGCCTAAAAAAACTATGGTACCACTGATGAAATAAGTTCCTCTAACCAATATTCCTTTCTATTCATGACTTGGACATGACACCTCATCCAAAAAAAAAAAACCACTAATGTATTATAGCAATAACAATAATGCCACATGAGAATGAGAAAGAAACCCACCAATTTGGAAGTCCTAAAAGGCCAAGATGCTAAAACTCCCAAGTGAATATGTGTTGCTAGCTAATGCTCCTTAATTCTAACTTGTACTTTGATTATTCAACTTTTAAAGCCAAATCACACAAAGATGCAAAGCTCTTTAGCACCGTCTTGCATCCATAGACGAAATCTTACCTAGCGGTGGTCCCATCGTCCGGGATCGACATGAGCCCCTTTATACCGCCGCAGCAGCTATGTCCGATCACCACAATATTCTCCACCTGCAAATCCAACAGTTCTGTTTGCTTCACAAAGTTTCTGAAGAAAAAGGTACACACTACTTGCACTTAACAATCAGCATTGATTCCTTCTCCACCAATAATTCAGCTTCTTCCTCCCTTTATTTAGGAGGATTAATAAAACGAACAGAGACCCAAATGACTAGGAGGCCATTATTGAGCAACAGGGTCCAGAATTGGCAAAGTTGAATTATCAAAAAGAGGGGCCATGATACCATGGATATGATATCCACGTTGAGAAGCACCAGTACAGCTCTGCAGATAAGAGTAAAGTTCGAAGATCAAAAACAGGGTGCCCTATCAATATTAAGATATTCACCTTGAGATGCAATACTGCGTATTCAATGGCAGCCCCCACTCCCGAGTGTTTAGTCTGCACCAAACCATAGTCAATTGCAGACATATTACACCAGTAACCAACCATAATAGAACGAAACCCACTTGGATTTTTATATAACATATTTCATCATTTTGGTCCAAGCCATCAAACCCCATGCGCAATAGTGACGAAGATTAAGAGAGCTAACCGTGTCGAATGGAGGGACCATGTTGGCGATGTTTCGGACCACGAAAGCCTCCCCGGGTTGGAAATTGAGGATGTGTGAGGGACACACTCGAGAATCTGAGCATGCAAATACCATAAACTGCATAGACAATTCATTAAAGTTAGAAAGCTGTTCAGATTTTGATACTAAATACCACTCAAATATGGCGAGCTAGCACCAAGTTACTGACCTTGGGGCTTTGGCCAGTGGCGAGTTTGCCGTATAGATCAACATCTTTCCTGTAAAATCATACATTTATATTTATATTTAATCACCAAAGTACGAGTAGAATTAACAATCACTATAGTCTACGGATCTTTCTCCCATTTTCATGGCGATGCTTCTATAATTTGTTTATTCATATCAAACTTCCAATGTTGGATCTCGCGCATAATTTCGTTAAAACTAATCACAAGATTATTGCACCGGTTCGAGACGTGTCGGTCATAGGTTAACAAGAGGGGCATTTCAGGAAACGAAAATTACAGGAGGAATGAAGCCAACAGCATATTCCAAGTTTGAACTTACTCGAACTTCTCCGTCCTGAAGTGGACGAACCCACTTTTGAGCTTCTCGACCGGGTCAAACTGATTTGACCCGGCCTCCTCCAGCTCGGCCGTTAACTGCTTGATCTTGGCGGCGGCGACACCTTCGAGGTCAGCTTTTTCACTGCAATCGAAAAGTTGAAAAACAACAGTGTCAGAGACCAAAGTAGAAGCCAATCAAGCCCCCCGGGGGTAGTGGGGCCCATCCAACGCCACCCTGAACGGGTCCCACGTGGCCTGAAGAGGAAGCTGAGGGAACCGCGTCTGAGAAGGAAGGGGATGTGTAATGACAGATGAGGACGTAAGGATCTTCAAATAATTACAGCAAACAAAGTACAGGTGTCTCTGGCCTGGAAAAGGACGGAGACAACAGAGTTGTGAGAGAACCATAGTGTTTACCTCAGCAGCTTCGAAAGTCCGGCAATGGCATCCTCGTAAGCCATGTCTTCTTCCTTCTGTGATTTTCATCCAAAACCAAACCAAATCAACACCAAACAAAACATACCGTTTCCTTAATTCTATATACACAACAAAATTTTCCGATAATTAATCATATATAACGCCTGCGACTGACAACGAATTCAAATTGCAAAACAAATCATCCACTCATTTCTTCAATCTATGCAAAACTACACGAAAAATAGCATCATAATTCAACAATCCATGCGCAATAGATGATGATAAGGTTGTGATGATCATGTATATGGGAGGAGATGGATCGGAGAAAGAAGGAGAAGAGATGGCACGGACCTTTGGTGTTTGGTTGTTTGAATCTGGAGAAAAGAGAGAAATGAATCAAGAAGGTAATGTGGATTTGAGGAGGCTAGCTAGGAGTTGGCACCAGTACTGTACCCACTCACGTAAACTATGCCGGCTATTTATAGTAAAGGAGCTTGACCAACATTATTAGCTCCCTGATTTTTAATTATTTTTTAAAAAATTTTTAATACACGGTGTGTATTTTCATATATATGCATAAATGATTAGAATTAGAGAACAAATATAAAATATATGATGATCAAATATATGAATTGTTATGAACAGTTAAGATTGCGTGTCATGCATATAATAATTTTTAATTTTTTTAAGTGAATATTAAGGAAAATGGAAACTCCTGTTACTTCATCTTATTAACGACGTGCGACATAAGGAAATGACAAATATCAACGCGTCGTATGGACCTTGTGTTTTGCTTTCACATGAAATGAGAGGTAACTAACGGTGTATAAATTAGAGAGGGTAATATGGGGCTGTGGTAGGGTGCAGGTTATTCAGGTGGGTCGATGGGTTTGGATTGCTGTAATTGGTGATCTAATGGTGAAAAAGGAAAAAATCGACGGTAGCAGTATCATAGGTCTCGGCTAGCTGAGCGGGCGTGTCGATGTTTCCAGAAGTCAACGAAGCACTCCATGTGGGGTGGGTAGTAGTGGGAACGTGAACAGTGTTTCTAAATTTACTAATTTTCTTTTCTTTCCTTCTAAAGTACTTATTATATTGTTCTTCTCTGTGTAAATCTTATCAAGGAATAAAATATCGACGATCATATAAATTTTGATGGTTTAAAAAAAAAATTTCAATGGATATATCGAGATAATATTGAATATCGATGAAAATTTTATCAAATTTTATCTAAAAGTTGTATATTTGACTAAAAATAGACTAAATATAAAATATCAGAAAGATGTAAAAATTAATATCAGTAATTGTAAAAAAAAAAATTTTTAAGGAAAGATCAAGGATATTTAGATATTTTACTCCTTGAATTTTATCCATCATCCAATTTTACTCGTAATATTGTTCATCACGGATTGGGTACTCATGGCACATAGTGACCAAAAAATGCTACAGTAATAGTAATAGTAATAGTTGGGTTTTGCTATAACATTAAAAAAAAAAGTGAAATTTACAAATCCAAAATTGTAATATACGTATAAACTTTCTATTTTTAGTAACTTAAATTTTGTTTTTGGTGATTTAAATCTTGTCTTCATATGAAAATGATTACTAAAAATGAAAAGTATGTGTGTGGATTACAATTTATGGTATATAGATTTCACATCCCTTAAAAAAACTTCATAAAATGATTGCTTCTTATCTTAACCGGGCTTGTTAGTGTGTAATTTTTGACATACAATGCTAGCAACTGTCGTGTTTTAACCTTGGTAGCCAATTATTGACAACAAAATAAACTAACAAATTTTATCATAGGGATAGCAATCATAGCATGTATTGTACCATCCTTATCACTATGAAATATAAATTCCCGAGATTTCATTTTGGAGCGTGAATGATGGCGTAGCATAACTGACGTTCTATATATTTTTCCCTACTTTAATCAAACAGACTTTCTATAATTAAATTTATTTCGTCATGATTTGGAATTCAAATAATATGTAAGGCGTTTATTTCTATTGGAGGCAAGTTTTAAAAAGGAGGAAAACCTATCCAATTTAAAAAAAAAAAAACTTTAAGACTTATAAGGAAGACATTATTGCAGCTCCTACAAAGATAGCCTTTGGTGAATTGAAATAGACATCTTCCAATTGCCTGCAATTTGTTTCGGTCGTGTTCTCCATTGAAGTTTTGGATCATGATGGCTCTTGGCTGCTCTGGACTTTTTCCTTCGTTTTTTTCTAAAGAGTAAAGAGGAAATGGGATCGATGATGAAGAAGATAGGTCTCTGAGGATAAAGAAATTAAAGACGAGCTTGCTAGGTCCATTCGGAACAGACTTGGTGTTTGAAGCAAATCAAGGGTTAACAAAGACAACAATAACTAATATTTTGTCTTCACCGGCGTCAGATATGACCGGGCCAGAAGCAGTTTCAAGTTTGTTTATGGTTGCTAATTAAGGTAGGCAGTAGGATTAGGGTTCTGTGAACAAAGCAAAAATTAAGCTTGGATCCAGATGGGGACGTTGATCGCGATCTTCAACTTAATGTCGTCCGTTAAGGGCTTTGTTTGGTCTAAAATGCAGATCGATTTCTCTATAATACATGCAACTAGATCCACCAGTCTTGGTAGGATTAATAATTTCATCTAGCTCGTATACTATTTGGAACAGAGATCACTGAGCGAGGTCGATTATATCTCTCTCAAAATGTGAATGCTGGCATATAGCAATAGCATGCAGACAGTTAGGTTAAGTCGGAAACCGTACCGTGACCTTTGCCGTGCAACAGAGCATCATGCACTTTCTAAACGTTCCGGCCATGATTCTTTACTTGTTCACTTTCTACGTACTCCTCTTCCCTTTTTTCTGACCATGTTCAACAAAATGAAAGCACTAGTTAGATTCTAATATTTGCATAATCCTACTATTTAAGCTTGTACATATAGAATGCGTAGAAATCGACTAAAAGTAAGCGTCTGTATAAGATTAACTCTTGACAACAACAAATTAGAGCACAAACTTCTTGAAATTAGGAAAGAACTTTAGAATCCTAATGTATCCCATATGTCCAATGAGATTGATCGATGCTGATTGCTTAGGGTCTTCAGCAATATATATCGCAGGAAAGTTGGGTATTAGAAAGGAGAAAAGTTACCCCAACAACAATTAGTGCTCTCAGCTGCAAGAGATAGATAGAACTGAGAGACTCTGGTAGTGGAAGTCTGATGAAAAGACGATGTTGATGACTGAGAATATGAGAGAGGAGGAAAGGAGGGAAGGGAATTATTTGGATTTGGGATATCTGGCCGGAGCCATAAAAGGGCCACACAATGAGGGTCAGGTGAGGCACTAGATCGGGTTGATCCGTGGCCATCCATGTTGCCTGTGAACATGAATCATTCCTTGGCACTTGGCAGTGTCCGGTCTCTATACCACTAAATGCTAAGAAGCTGCCAATGCCATACCTACTTATCAATACATGGATAAAAGGAAACGCCGAGGTTAAATTCCTATCCTTCGCGAATGAATCAGAGTCTCATGTTACTCCATGTCTTGCTGGCCCATCACACTGCACCACTTCATACACACCCCAAATTACCAAGAGGATTCTTATGTAGGGTAGCCGTACCACGTGACAGTACGCCCGGTTCATTGGAAAACATGCAAGAGGTGCTATGAGTATTGCATATCAAAATGATAATGTTCACATAAGGTTTAGTTCGGATCACTATACCACATAAGACCTAAATGGTTGATTCTTACGTCCAAATGTAGACTACGATTCTTGTAGTATATATGTTCTATCTAATGAAGCAAGTACAATGTAATTCCAACACAAATTCACCCTCCAATGATTGTTTAGCATGCTTATTACTATGTTCGGTGAGTGGTAAATTTACTTTATTCGGTAAATAAGCACGTTTAACTAAAGTAAACAGTATTTCCCTATATAGTAAAGTAGAAACAGTCATTTACTGTTCATAAGCCACTCGAAAATTACTGATTTACCCATATTTTTTATTTTATTTACGGGACTGTCATTCAGTCTGAAAGAGAAACAGTGACCATTGTGTAAATTACTAAAAAATAGAGGACAAAATGGTATTTAAAGACCGGATGACGTAGGCGTAAATCAGCAGAGAAGCGGGAGTAGAATAGTAATGTTTGTAGTCTGGTGGCCAGCTCAATTATTATTCTACCATGCTTTTTTTCTTATTTACGGCACTACCAATGTAAAGCTAATGTAATTTTATCATCAGTTTATATATAATTATAATAATACCCTCAGTCTATTTAAAGTTACATTTATTTCCTGACATTTTATATATAATTATAATAATGCCCTCAGTCTATTTAAAGTCATCTCTCTCTCTGCGGCTGCGCTGCGGGTAAGCTACCTAGTAAGAGTCAAGTGAGAAGTAACGACAACGACTTAACGAGCGTGTTGGTGTTTTATCACAAGCTTTGCGTGGTGTAGTGCGGTGGGGTACGTCACAACTCATAACTCAATTAGGCAAACAAGCACCACTACGGATGATCCACGATCGGAGCTGTATCATCTCCCCACGCTTCAACTCCAACCTGCCAAATCATAAAAAAGCCAATATCAGAAGCAGCTTCAAATTCTGAATAAGTTGCTCCAACTTCATCTTCAGATTCCAAGTCCTTCTCCGAGCTCCACACCGCACTGCAGGTATTGATATTATTACTATTTCTGCTTTCACTGGCGATTCCTGCATGTTAAAACTTCGTTTTAGTGAAATTTCAGAAGGACTGGGAGGTATAGAAACAGAACTGATTTTCCTCTGCTTTTTGTTTCGTGTAAATTGGAATGATGTGGTTCAGGGATTGGTGTTTTTTGTGATTTGAATTGGTGATGATGTGCAATATTGACTGAGAGTGTTCAATGTTAGCATTGTAATACTGGAAGGTCCAAAGTAATGTTAGCATTAGGAATATGGGGTTATGTGTGATGCTCTATGTGTAAAGCACCTTCCAGAGTTGTTGTAATGAGGTTAAGAAGTCTTAGAGGGAAAATAGTATGATGTATTTGTTATTGCTTCAAATTGGTTTGAATCATAATGATTTTACAGTTTATACCTCACTCAGGCTAGAAGTTGTGCCATGGCGGAAAGAAACCTTTTAAGGTATTGTCACTCCTTATGTTAAGAAGCGTATCCACTTTAGATAACCATTTTGCAGTCTGCATAAATTAAATTCATGTTTAAACTCTTGTTATATGTAGTATATATTGTGATTTCAGTTCCTTTTTATTATGTAGCTTGAGAATCATCAATGGGGAACAAGCTACTTTGTCATCGTTGGATTCAGTGGAATCTGGCAGTAGTTGCTTGGCTTGTAAATTTTTTGCTCCAAGCGAATTGCAGAATATTACAGTTCATGCTGTTACGCAATGCACCCCTTCTCCTTTAATCTCCTGCACAGCAAGTATGCCTCAAGGTGCTACTGTCTCACAAATTACAGCCGCCAATTCAGAACAGCTGTGTGATCAATCATCATCATCATCTAGAGTACTGCGAGATGTACATATCGTAAGAACTTACCACAAAATGTTGGCTTTCATTTTCTGCAGTTCCATGCTGCTTGCAAACTTGGGACTATTTGGTGGCTATATATTTTCTTATTGACCATATGCTTTTCAGTCAGCTCGGTTAATGGAAGATTTCCTGCAGCTTGCTAAAGAAAATACAGACAAGGATCTTGAAACATGTGGAACTCTTGGCGCCTTTCTTGTAAGATTCATTTCCCTTCCGCCCCCCCCCCCCCTTTAGGTTCTAAAACCATGCTGACTGTTGGATAAGATATGGCCATATGTTTAATCTGTAAGGCCACAAAGAAACAGCAATTGGCCAAAGGATTGCAGATTGTAAAGAGTTTGAATCTATTCCTTGAAGGTAATACATATTTGTTTATTGTGTATGCACAGAAAAATGAAACATTCTACGTGACGACGCTGATCATACCCAAGCAGGAATCCACTTCCAGCTCTGTAAGTCTCTTAGGACTTTCACTTATAACTCATGTTTTTCATTCACGAACTGTAGTCGCTCTCCATACTGTTTGATGCTGACCACAAATTCTGATAGTGTCAGGCAATAAATGACGAGGAAGTCTTTGCAATACAAAATGAACAATCACTTTTTCCAGCAGGATGGATCCATGTACGCCTTTGCAGTTCTTTTTCTATTTTAACATCTGTTTTCAAGAACTGTGGCCAAATTGTGTTCCTTATCTCCCCTGAAATACTATGTGTATACTTTAACAGATTGAGCATCTCTTGTTCACTTTGTCAACTATTTATTTTCAGACGCATCCTTCTCAGAGTTGTTTCATGTCATCAGTGGATTTACACACACATTATTCATTTCAGGTAAATGATTCAGTCGTTCATGGATCCATCCTACTGGAAAAAGTGATTGTTCATTTTGTATTGCAATCACTAAGGTAAATTTATTTTTATACAAATATATGCAATCTATTAGCTATCAACATTCACTAAAAGCAGCATTAACTAAAATCCAATAATTTGTACCATTAGTTTTTTTTTTTTTTTCCTTTCCTTGTTGCTTGTATGAAAATCTGAATTGCTTTCAGGGTAACCAAGGGTTCTTGTACAAAGGTTGAAAAGATACATCTAATTGAGTTGATCTGGTTCCAAGTGAAGTCTTTAAAGTATCCCTTTCCATCTTGCATTTTCAGGTTATGGTACCTGAGGCTTTTGCCATTGTCATGGCCCCAACTGATACTTCAAGGTATGTAGTTTTTAGGAAGCTCTTGGCTATGAGATTAGATTAGTAGGTCAGAAACCTTAGATGCATTAGTAGTATTTTCTGGTCCAGATTTGGACAGAACATGTCTGAAAAGGTGAGTGGTAACGCATAAAAATACAGCTCAACTGAGAAAACTTGAGTGAAGGGTACATTTTCTTCAATGCCTTTCAGTTTTCAATAGCTATTAACTTGTGGCATATTTGTGCATCCAAAAATTTATTGGTTGAGATTTTTTCCAGAAGCTATGGAATATTCCGGCTATCTGAGCCTGGTGGGATGAATGTCCTGAAAGAGTGCCAAGAGGAAGGGTTCCACACTCACAAAGAAACAACAGATGGGAGTCCTATCTACGAGCACTGCTCCAATGTCTACACAAACTCAAATCTGAGGTTTGAAATCTTCGACTTACGTTGACATTGTGTTTAGAAAATGCACACTATTGACAGAATAGGAAATGTTCCCTAGTCGACATCCATGACCTTAGTTGAGCCCGGCAACACAGCTTGGATGAGGTTTTGGTCCTTTAATAATACAGATAAACAAAACTTGACAGTGATTGAGTTGTATTTATCAGTGTAAACACAGCTGTAAGTAGTATCTGTTCTAATGGCATAAGTCTCCTTCCGCGGAACGTCTCAAGTTTGACCGCTGTATACCAAAAACAAAAAAAACAAAAAACAAATACATTTTGGAAGTGGCAAGTCCCTTCTTGGCTTTCTTTTCACAGATCTGGCAAGGCAATTACTGTTCCAAGTTCTAACTTCTACACGTTGTCATTGTTTTTCACTGAACAAAAATGAATACAGCAGCAAAAGCAAAGCATCCTTATTATTGCGCAGTGAATTTTGCTTTCAGAAAACTTACAGTTACCTAGTTAGAGATGATCTCTGACTTTGCCTGCTCAATAAATGGTATCACTTCTCCTCCTAAGCTTCAACTACTTGTACTGAATGCATTGCAGAAAATTTTACCAAGGCCTCAGCTGTCATACTGGTCCACTTCTGCATTATTATTGAGCCGTCCAAATTAATAGTCCTTTTTTCCTGTATTTGGCTGTCACAATGTCTTCATGTCTTCACTAGCTTTTAAATATGAACTTCTCCCCTCTCATGATTTTTGCTGTGGAAATAAATAGACAAGTGCTGGAGAACTTTGGAGGAAATTTAATGTTTTAATGAAACTGAAGCTCTGTTTAACTCAATTATTGCTTGATTTTTTGCTCCTTACCTAACGCTCACGTATATTATTGGTATGAGAGTGAAAGGGTCAAGCGGTAGGAAAAGCCAGTAGAAACCCGAATCTAGCCATTATTGTACTTTTCCTCTATTCATATGGCTAAATCTTTGGCTGTACTCATTTGTACCCAAGAGAAAGGGACTAGGTCAAAGCTATCATCTTTCCTATTTTCGATTTGGCATATCATTTTTCTGGGAAATGTTTTAAAGTCGGATAGAATTAGTCTCTTTGGCCCCTATCTCCTTCCTTTCGAAGAAACTAATCGCTTAAAATAGCCATTTTATGCTATGAACATACATCTTAATTACGGTGATTATTTGATCAAGACAACAACTACATCCGTATCATTTTTCTTCGAAATGCTTTGAAGTCGGAAAGAGAGAGTCACTTTGGTCCCTATTTCCTTCCTTTTGAAGAAACTAATTGCTTAGAACATTCATTTTATGTTACAGATATACATCTTAATCATGGTGATTATTTGATTAAGACAACAACTACATCAACACTTGACATTATACATTCGAAAAGGAATTACAAAAAATTTCAAATTTTGATTATACGAGAATTAGAGTTGCTACCATTCCCCATTGCAAGCAAGAAACAATCATAAGAAACCAAGAAAGCACATAAATTTTTCAGTGGAACAAAGCACATAAATTGTAAGAACAAGTAGCCATTTTGGTTCAAGTAGAAATGAATCACCACATCTAATATATATATTTCGGCAACTCCAAAAATGAAATGATGAACTACATGGTCCTAAAACTCAATAATTTACATCAATTAACAAAACAAAAATAAATAAATAAATAAAATAATTCGGTTGGTTAATCGCTACTACGCGGTGGTTGCCAGAAACTCAGAAAGGATGAACATTTTTGCTCAACACGTTCACATTGGTGAAGAATCCAACCACACCCGGCCTGTACGGCAAATACGACCGTCGTTTTTCCCCTTCCTTCTTCGCTCTGTTCATTACATAATGCCTCTCGTGCGCAGACGACACCGTTTCGGCCTTTTTACCCTTTTGCCCCTTATCCTTCACCTGAGCTTTCTCCACCGCCTTCGCCTTGGCGGCGTCTTTATTTTGCTTCAGTTTCGCCGCCGAATTAGGGCTCAGGAAGACGAACGCGTCCTTGCCGTCGCTGTTGCTCCGAGGAACCAAGTCTCTGATCCTCCAGAGCTTGGAGGACCCGGTGGAGTTGCTCTTGTTGTTCCGGAGCTCCGGCGAGACCTCCTTGGCGTTCTTGGACCACTCGCAGTAGCTTCCCTCCGGCAGGGCTTCGAGCTCGTCGGATTCGGAGGCCGAAGAAGAAGGAGCGTCGCGGTCCTCGAAGAAGAACTTCTTCAGCGGCGGCCGCAGAGACGGAGAAGCGTCGTCGCGGCGGGAGGAGTCGCCGTCGTAGGCGTCGGCGAAGAGGAGATCTCGGTTAAAGATGGGATACACCGGCCGGATCTGGCCGTCCTGGAACACGTCGTCGGCGGAGATCGGCGATCCGTCGGGATTCGTGCAGAAGAACGAAAACTCCTCCTCTTCTTCTTCCTCTATCTCCTCCTCATGCACCGTCGCGCAAACATCGTTTTGAGCTTCAATTTCGGTTATCTCCTCTTTAACGTCATCCTCCGAGACCTTGACGGTTGCGGCGAAATTCGCAGACAGCTGCGAGTATTGTATATTCATGTTGTTGAATTCGTAAGCGTCGAAACTCGGAGACGAAGCCGGAGCTGAAACCGCTTGCATTTTCGGTTGGTTCAGAATTGCAGAATTGAACTGGGAAGTGATCAGATTTGTGAATTGTGAGAGAATGAAGGTGGTGTGGTTGTGATGCTGAAAAAGTGTAGGGGAGGTTTTAGATATATATACAAGAGGAGGCAGGGCAACGATGGCGGGAGTGGGGGCCCGCGGAAATGGGCGAAAGGTTTGTTGGGGGATGCCTCCGGTTCACACCGAACACGTGCTTAGTACCACGCGGATGGTATTTTGGAGCTGCCACTTGGTGAGTGATGCCCCCGATTCAAGCCCCAGTTCGGGGAAATTATCATCTACGCGTTTGTGATTTGCGTTATCTTGTTTCCAAATTTAGTACGCAATTAAAGCTAGGGACAAGTCCATAAATCAGTGTGATCAATAATGTATCAGTATTAATAACATCTAATGTTAGTGATTCACATATGTATATACATGTTGTGTACTAAATACATACTTATCATATCGATCGTAACAACGGACATGTAGCATTGTTAAATCACACGATAGTTGTTTATTTGATGATGATGTAAATTACGTCGAGTTAATGAACACGTAGCACTCTTAAATTACACGATTTACATCTAGATTTTTTATGAAGTAAATTACGCCCAATTACTTATTGTGGGGAGTCGTGGAGGTTCGGTTAGTTCACACCGACATGACAAAGAGATTTCTCTTCTTTCTTTTATTTATTCGAAGGATACAAAAGAAAAAACAAATTACAAAATAAAACCATCAAGATTGCTTCAACTCAGCTGATCTGAATGGAACGTTGGAGACACAACATAGAAACAGTGAAACCATATCGAACGAACACGGTAGGGATAAACACAATCAACAAGCAAATAGTCTTCAATACACGACGTGTAAATATTCAATACCTTGTAGACGATTAAGATCATAACCTAAATACAAATACATAGTAATCCTAATATATATATAAAAAAAAACTCATATTACATCGTGTAA
This sequence comes from Fragaria vesca subsp. vesca, assembly GCF_000184155.1. Classification (NCBI taxonomy): domain Eukaryota; kingdom Viridiplantae; phylum Streptophyta; class Magnoliopsida; order Rosales; family Rosaceae; genus Fragaria; species Fragaria vesca. The sequence goes on along the minus strand of NC_020494.1, from coordinate 21,694,282 downwards.
TTACATGTTGCGTATAAAAGAGCAATTTTCATATCAACAAGACAGTAACAACTTGGTGAGTCACAATGTTAGACAAGTAATTTCTTTTAGTGATCGAGCATTGTGCTACTTATTATAAATTGTGTTATATATATGTTTCTCTTTAGAACATATGAAGATACGATGGTATTGGTCAGAATCACAAACACATGTCGCCGCTGCATCGCGCCTAATTACTCCTGGTGTGTAGAGTCATGGGTGTTTGGTTAGATCACAGTCACAACGAGGATAGGATAGGGTTGACTTTCATGGGGTGAGCAAGTCTGAAAAGTCAATAGGGTGTTACTTGGAGAGGTGGTAGCGAATCGGATATTTGAGTGAGGGGGATCACAGGGACACCTGTAGGACGTCATGGCTGAAGTAATTGAATGTCTTATGTGACTGATTGGGAGATGACTTGCATGGCAATCAAAGTGCAAATAATTTATTTCTTTCACCAGCAAAAAAGAAACAGATACTTCTGATTAATTGATAGGAAAATTCATGGTTGGGGTTTAGTTACTTGGGAAGAAACGTTTTCTCACCGGGAAAAGTCTAGTTGTGGGCGGATTGAAGAGGGTCTAGAAGATTAGATTGCTAAGTCTATGTCACACACCCGTCTCATTCAAAACATTTAGTTTCGAAACTTCTATGTGTAATATATGATGCAAGCGGAATATGACAATTAGCGATGAGAAATAAAGATTATATATATATATTACAAACCGTCCGATTGAGTTGTATGACATATTTAAGTTACTATATACATCTCATTTTGTGTGACAATGGTATTTGACAACATTAATTGTTTGCTTGTCCTATCATTTGGACCTCGCTTGTTCATGACATAATAGATGGGGATATGGATCAAGGAAAATTAATTAAGGGTAATTCATTCAATGAGGGAGAATATATGTGCAAAGAAAGTAGTATGGATCTTGCCAAGAAAATATGTTTGTATGACATTTTTAAGCTGTTATATACATCCCATTTTGTGTTACAGCGTATTTGACAAGATTAATTGTTGGGTAAAATATTATATAGTCTTTGTGGTTTGAAGTTGACATTTCTTTAGTCTTTATGATTTTATTTTTATATGCATAGTCCTTAAAGTCATGATTTTTCATCCAAATATTTCTTATGGTTTTATTTTAATCTGATTAGTCTTTAAAGTCACAATTTTTCATCCAAATAGTCCTTATGGCCTTTAATTGAGAAAATGAATTGGAATGACTATTTGGATGAAAAATCATGACTTTAAGGACTACTTAGATTAAAATAAAACCATAAGGAATATTTGGATGAAAAATTGTGATTTTAAGGACTATTCAGATTAAAATAAAACCACAAGGACTAAATAAATGTCGACTTCAAACCAGAAAAACTAAACAAATTTCAATTAATTCTTAATTATTTGTTTGTCATATTAGTTGGACCTCGCTTGGTCATGACATAATAGATGAGGATATAGATCAAGGAAAATTAAGGGTAATTAATTCATTAAGGGACAGAAAGTATGGATCTTGCCAAGAAAACGAAGAATTATACACATAATAGATCCGGTGTCATCTTCACCTGGATATAATTGGATTAGTTATAAGACAAAAGGTCTGAATCAAACAACGTCATCTCTATCTGCTTCTGGATTCTGTACTGTGCTTGCATGACAAGTTATAAGCTTCGATCTTCTAGAATTCCTTATCTTCGTTGCTAATCAAACCTGAAAATGGTTAACAGAACCTAATTAACTATCTTTGGCACGTGAGATTATGAAAAAGACGTACGCTAGCTACATCTATGTTGGAAATTCTTCGTGTTCTAGATGGCGACCTAGCCTCTAATCAACTCATAATCCTTGGGGATTAAGTTAATCGAGGTCTGATTTTCGACGACGACCTACATAAACTAATAATCGAGCTCGATCGGAGTCAAAACTGCTCGCAGATTATAGTTTCTTTATTGCCCTTGTAGCTGCTTGCACGAACATGAAGCAGCATATCGAAGTGGGAATTAACAATGATGAACAACTCATTAAGCTCTTAAGTAATACACAGAGCTGTATTAGTGGATATAATAAAAAGGGGATAGAGACCAAGTCAGTTCCTTAATCCAGTTTATATTGCATGTATGAGACTTGGACTGGACTTTCAAGGGTAACCTAGGCTAATCCGACATTCTGGACCTATAGGCGATGCGAACAATAGAAATAGTTGACAAATCTCTGGTTTACTACTTCAATTTGATACTGAGTGGGGTTTTGACAAATCTGGTAGCTCTGTGTCAAAGGTTGGCAGTCAAAAATGTTACGGGTGATGAACCAGCAGGATCGTTTCCAATGTCCATATATGCAATTGCAGCTGTAGAAAACACGATCACTTTATCAGTCATCATCGCGCGCACGTTTCCTATGTTTCATACAATACAAAGCTAATGTTGCTACTTTTGACCCGAAAAGGATGATAGTTCATGTCAAAAAAAAGGAAGAGGAAGACGAGAAATATTAAACGCGTTTTTTTTTTTTTGTAGAATGATAATAGAAGAATTTTATTCAAAATGAAAGAGATTATAAAACATGAGAATTATCGGTGGTGGTAGAAACTTCCCCACTCATTTTCCTACTACTAGAAACAGTTACGGGTCTGTCACTATCAATGACATCCATGAGCCAATCGGGCCTAACCCCTAACTAAGATAACCGCCCATTTAATCGGGCTACATACTTAGCCACTACATCAGCCACACCATTTGTAGTCCTAGAGACATGTGAGAGAGCTTAGGATTACCAGTAACAACCAATAGTGTTCTAATTCGATAAACCAATATCCCCTCTTCAGCAAAACATTCACCAATCTCACAGCCTCTAAACAATCACATTCAATGCGTAGGCATAAGCAATAGTTGACACTCTTTAGAAGATTATAAGATCGCAAAATTGATATCTTTTGTGAGTACTACCGTTTAGATACGTCGTAACTTTTGGCTTGAGACTATGTTCATCTCTTCGTACTCAAACTTCATACGATGTTTATTGAAAAACTTTAAAGTAAAAGTGTAAGACGATCCTGTCATGTGACACGTTAAACATATCCATCATATCGCATAGAGGTTGGACAAAATATTAGTTTAGAAAATATTCGGGCCAAATCGCTTCACTCTTCCCTTAAAAATTGGACATTTGGGCCAAGATTAAGATATGTTGGGCTCAGATTGGCACTAACCAGTCTTCTTCTAGCTGTGTATGCTCACTGGGAACCCTTTTCCCACACACAGCGTCACAGATCATTTAGTCAAAAAATGGAGGCCAACGATCAAATACAAGATGACGATGACGTTATTATCAGCAATAACTTTCGTAAATGGACCAAATCGAAGAGCCAATAATGTGAGCTTCATAATCATATGCAATTTGAGTCACTGTACTGTAATACTTCCTGTAAACTGGAGTTGCAGATTCATTGTTTTCACCCAAAAAGGGTTGAGACGGAAAAAAGAGAGCTCAGCCATTTAGAAGAATCACAAAGAGACAGAGACATACAGTAAATATCCATTGGAGGATTGACGGAGTGGCCGAAATACCTCATTGGATTCTTCACTATACGAATCTTCGTCTTCTTCTTTAACTTGTAGCGTCCAGCTCCACAACGCTCCTTCTTCCTGCTGTTCATCCCTGTTTGGTTAGTGAGCTTCATTTGTTCTACAATTTAGTTAGGAAAGTAAATTGGTTGGTTTTCATCTTTGTTTCAATGGATTCGCAGCCTTGAATGTTGATGACGTACTATAGAGGGAAAGACAATGGAGTTTTCATTACCCAAAAAGAACTTTCCGTTGAATCACAGAGACTACACTTTGTACGAGGAAGTTGGTCAGGGTGTGAGTGCCATTGTCTACAGAGCTCTCTGCATCCCACTTGATGAGATTGTTGCCATCAAAGTAATCGACTTGGAAAAGTGCAACAATGACATGGTGATACTCGGATTTCTCTCTTTGTTTCGTTTGGGATTAATTCAACTTCTGTAAGTTACTGAGTTTGATTTTGATCGGTTTACGCACAGGATATGATTCGACGAGAAGTACAGACTATGATCTTGCTGGATCATCCTAATTTATTGAAAGCGCACTGCTCTTTCATGGCTACTAGGAGTCTGTGGATCGTTATGCCTTACATGGCCGCCGGATCCTGTCTGCACATCATCAAGTCTGCTCATCCCGATGGTTTTGAAGAGCACACTATCGTGACATTGTTGCATGGGGTTCTCAAGGCTCTTGCTTATCTACATTCCCACGGCCACATTCACAGGGATGTTAAGGTAGTATACCATCCTCATATCATTTGGTTTTATTCAATTCGACACATTTGGAATATTAGATTTAATAGCTCTAGTCCATTCTATAGTTAGAACTTAGAAGTGTTGTGTTAAATAGGTGCATTGTAGATTTGTAGCCATTGCTGATTAGTAGTTCTATTATGTTAAACAGGTGCATTATTAAGCTGTGCATATGTATATAAATCCAGTTGTGAGAATGTATGACTATGTATGTACACATGTATAGTTTCTCTTGCCTTTTTGACTTTCCATATTTGCTTGTGTGTGATTTGTGCTAAACATGGTTAGATTTTCTAACTCAAACAGGCTGGAAATATACTGGTTAGTTCAAAAGGTGCAGTTAAGTTAGCAGACTTTGGCGTTTCAACAAGCTTGTTTGATTCTGGCAATAGACTACACTCAAGAAAAACTTTTGTCGGAACTCCATGCTGGTGCTGAGCCAAACCTTCTCTATCTTGTATAGTTTACTTATTCCATTTGATTCTTTCAGAAGCATGTCATGTTTAATTCTTCTTTAAAATTCCTTGCATTTGATATTTGCTAAACTGTCTCACTCCTTTTTGACAGGATGGCTCCAGAAGTTATGCAACAATTGCATGGTTACGATTTCAAGTAAGGGGGTGATTCCTTTATATTTGGTTGCCTTTTAATCAATGTTCATAAAGACTAGAAAACCTACTTGTTCAAATTTTCTAGCTGAATTTACTACTGCTTAATGGTCTAATATAATTTCACAACATGTTTCTAAACTTAACTTTCATATCCAAACAGAGCAGATATTTGGTCTTTTGGGATAACAGCACTAGAACTTGCTCATGGTCATGCTCCATTCTCCAAGTATCCACCAATGAAGGTAAATTTCATGAACCTGTTAAGTAAGATTGCATAGGACACTAAGCATTGGATTTTGAGCTTCCTGACACTCAGTTTCGTAGAATTATACGTGATGTTAACTCTGGTCTTCTGCATGCACAAGTGTATGGAAGTTTAAAACTGTCAATTTTCTGATTTCCTGATTTTCTTAATATGGAAGACTACGTAGTTATCCATCTTCTTATCGCCTCCAATTGCTACATATACGCAACTACTGGAATTAAGAATCAGTAGGTTATGCCTAAGTAAATCTTTTCCAATCTCCATGTTTGCATGTTGTCTGTTTGTGTCATCTTTATCTGTAGCAAGCAGCTGCCTGCACTCACCTATGGTAATTCACATGGTCATGGATTTTCCCTTAAACTTCTTCATGTTACTAATTTCAATGCAAGCAGTTATTTCTACTAGAAATTCGTTTTTTTTTCCCCTTTTCTGGCATGTGGTAATGTATGTCTATTAATGTCATGGTAGGTTTTGCTGATGACCTTACAAAATGCACCTCCTGGCCTTGACTATGAAAGGGACAAGCGATTTTCAAAGGTGAAGATTTAAGTGATAAAAGTTTATATATTATTCCCTTATTTTCCCTTTATGAGTGATGACTCTCTATAGTGTCACTGTTGTTAGATGTTATTCTAAAAGTGGTTTGCATTTGTAGTCCTTCAAAGAGATAGTAGCTGCTTGCTTAGTGAAGGATCAAAAGAAGCGTCCTACAGCAGAGAAGCTTTTAAAGCACCGTTTCTTCAAGAATGCCCGTTCTAAGGAATTTATAGTTCGGACAATTCTTGATGGCCTTCGTCCCCTTGGTGATCGTTTTAGGATGTTGAAGGTTTTATATCTTCATACAGATGTATACAGATTCCTATGGATATTTTGTGGATATATGTCTTGCATGTTTTGATATGGCTTCTTCTTACAGCAAAAAGAGGCTGAATTGTTCGGACAAAATGGTGAAGAGCTTTTATCGCAGGTAACGACTAATCTTATCTGTTGCCTCCTTTTGCACACAAAATGATTGATATGATTTTATAATTTTTATTTCCTGCAGCAAGAGTATATACGAGGGATCAGCGCATGGAATTTTGACATAGAGGACTTGAAAAGACAGGCTGTTCTTGTGAGTAGATCATTGTGCTAGATATGTGTATATCTATGCTTTTCTTTTTCTTTCATGGAGCGATCTGCGAGTGTGTTTGGCTCCGAGGACTTAATGAGTGGTCATACCAATGTGATGAACACTCTTGTTTATGTTTAGATTCAGGATGATGATGGCATCACAATTGCAGAAAATCAAGAGTGGATCTGCAAACAGAAGGGTGGATTTGATATCTCAGTTGATATATTAAAGAGGTGATCAGTGTTACTTTTCTTACTTCTACGAAATAATCTACGCTCTATTGGCATTCATACTGTTGTAATTATGAAGATCCATCCAGGACATGCCAAACGGCTTTACTAGATCACATTTTGGGGAATCAGTAGATTCTGTAAACGGTCCAGCAGCTTGCGTCGTTCCTGCACTTCATCGCATTCTGCAGCAAAATGCCATGCAAATGGTAACTTTTCTTTAAACTACTTGGGAGATTATGCTATGGGAATCTTATTAAACTTACAATTGTGGCAGGAACAAGCAATGAGATTGATTGAAGTTTTCTATCAAACCACAGGTGATGCTTTTGTTATTATTTATAAGTTTTTGAGCATTTTAAATTGATTTCATCTATTCTTTTGCTTTGCCTTAACTTGCGAAAATTGTATAGGCAATCACACGGAGTTCCCAGAGGCAGTAAGGCAGATGCAGGTATACACTGATTTGGGTTCTACAATTTTTGTTAGATTCTACTGAAGTATACTACAAACTATGAGATATATATGTTACTACTATTTCAAAAAAGGAATGTAAAATTACCAACTAAGAATATGATGAACTAATACTGTTGTCTTGTCCAACTGCTGCAGTTGTCTTTGGCATCTGCAAGGGAGAAAGTCCTAGAAGCTCATGTGATTTCTCTTGAAAAGAGGTATGTGAGGTTCTGTGTGTGTGTTTCCGATAAGCGATGTTCCATTTCATAACTTGTATGCTCTTGTCAGGATTAAGAAACTAGTTGACGAGTTGCAGATACAAAAGATAAAAAATGCCAAGGTTTGTATCTATTACTTGCGATTCCTTTTCCTATGCTTTGCAAATCGAAGTCTGCAACTGTGCATAGCCTATGTGAATGTTTGGATCTGGAGACACTGCATTGAAATAAAACATGCAAAGAGGTCCTTTAACCTGACTGTCATAATGGTTTTGGTTTGTTTCTTTTACGCAGCTGGAGAGACAACTAAGTCAGATTGACAAGAAGTAGAGATTGTCAGGCATTTCTTTCATATATAAGAGATTGAGATTCTATTTTCTTGTTCTTAGATAAGGAACAATTTCACTTTGTATAATGGCAATGCATCGATTCACTGTACTTCAAACCCTGTTGTCAAACAGACGCAATTGTATCTACAATAGCTTTATCTGATTACAGATAACTATCTTTGAAATGCTAAACAAAGCCGGAACAATCTGATTTCACTGAGCAATTGTATAGCTTGATCTGATTACTCAGAAGAAACCGGAGTAGAGGAAAACTACAAATAAGAACACTGTATTGTCCTAAACCATATCTATGCTTGGAGCAAGGAGCTAGCTGCTGTTGAACAAAGATTTACATTTAGCATCAAACACCTCAAGAACCATTATTAGTGTCATCCCTCTGGTGAATTGGATTACTCTCGCTCCTTTTACAGCTTTTCACCACCGAAGCCAGCAATTCTTTACCCGCAAGTGTACCCATTCTTCTAATCAGCTGAGCACTGGTTATCCTTTTTGCCTGCAATCAAACAATGCAAGAATCCATAAGCCTTAAACTTCAAATCATGACATTGTCATCAACAATTGAACACGAGAAGACACAATGTGCTACTTACCCTGAAATCAGTGGCAGATTTTTTAAGCAGAACCATACTAGGAGCAGGCAAGACTTCGGCCAATGCGTTCATTATATCAGTGACCTTCAACGTAGCAGACCTGCGTGCTGGTTGTCTTACTGCAGCAGCAGCAGCACTCGGTTGAATGCTCCTTGGAATATCTGAAACAATGCAACACACAAAACATGATTATATGATATCAAAAGCTCAACAGCAACAAAACAGATACAAACATCCACACAAAAATGCGATCAAACAGATACAAACATAAACACGGAAATGGGATCAAATTACTACTTAGTTTCTTGCCTCTCAAGTTAGCAGGAGCCCTGAAGCTGACAACAAAAAGAGGCAGAATATGAGAGTTCATGTCAGAGCTCCATATGATAAACCTCTTGGGATTCACAAGACTGTCCACACCAGAATCAAACTCCATAGAACTCGGACTAAACTGCTTCGATCCAAACGGCACCATTTCTCTCTTCCCCAATATCACTCTACATACCAAAATGTGCCTCAGCCCATTCTCATCAGCATCTGATGATCTTGCACTACAAAAACAAACAGTTCACTACCAATTAATTATCTTCAATACAAACAAGAAAGACTAGTAAAAATTCACAATTGGCAATCTTGAAAACTTGTATGAAACTCACCAATCAAAAGAATGGTTGTTAGAAAACAAGTGAACTCCAATACCATAAGGCCCGGGTTGGTCTGATCTGCTACAAAAGAAGCCATGCAAAACGGTACGGCAAATCAAATCTCTGGAGCCGCCGTACCAACCCCAGCCCACATTGGCGTTTCCGCCGCATTTCTCAGCCACCGCCTTCTCAATAATCCGATGTGCTTGCAACGTGGCGTGCCTGGTCGAACCGGAGAAAGTATTCCGGTGAATCGCCACAACATTAGCGTTTACTCCGGCGGATTGCATGGCCGCGGCTAACTGCTTCTTGATGTTTACGTAGCGAGGATCATTTTCTTGCGCCTTAAGTAATCCGATCCGGGTGAAAACCTCGAAGGGGTCCGAGAAAACGGAGTCGGATTCGGAGCGATCCGACCCGGAATTGTGGGTTTTTTCGTCGTCGTCAAAAATGATAGAGGGTTGGTGGTCGTTAAGTTGTGCCATTTGGAATTTGAAATCGGCGAGAATTGAGGTTTCGAGAAGGTGAGAGGGATTTGGGGAAGGTGTGGGGTTTTGTATTTATAGGTTTAGAGAGGAATGGTGACGTGTCGTTTCTTGATGAGGAAGGTTGAAGTCGGCGGCGTATTCTTGGACTCCAGGGAGTTGGGGTTTCATTTCTGGAATTTGTTTCCCGAATTGACCCCGATGAGATGACAAAATGGGGGGAGACGTGAGTGTTGGCTGTAAGTTGAGAAGGGGGTGTTACGGGGATTTAGTATTACTTGGAGTGCGTGATTCATTGCACACGTCATTGATGCGGACGTGGCCGTTTTTGTTTGGCTTGCTTTCAAAGCAAAGTTTTCCTTTTCCTAGTAGGATTTGGATTTGGATTGGTTTGGTTTCCGTTTTCAGTTTTTGAGGACGACACGTGTAACCATATACAAAAAAATTCTCGCATACAGGGTGGTGCAGGAACACGGTGTTATTTTAAAGTTCTCGCATACACAATGATGCAGGAACACAGTGTTATCTTAATCATTCATATACGAGATCCTTGTACTTATGTTAATGTCATCTAACCTCAACTATTTACATTGTGTCATACACAGACTCAATATTTCTTCTTTTAATATTGGGTCTCCCTCTGGATTGAGGTTAGGTTGAGCAGGCTTATTATTTGGACTATATTGAATTTGGGCAAACTTCTTGTAACCGATTTGTCAACCTTGCTGGCAGTTTACTCTCCATGAACTTCATATAATTAGTACGTGATGTTTATAGGTTTGGAGTTCTATATTGTTTAGATGAAAACTTGGTCCTTTCAGATTGCATATCAGTTAATTCAATACTTACGTCTTTTATTTTTTACTTGTGCATCTCAGAAACAAAATTGCAATCCAAATCTCATTTTGGTAGTAATATGAGCGGGTAAGACTTCCAAATGAAGTGATCTGAGTACCCCAGGAAAGGGGAAGAGGTACAGAGAGCTATAGGTCATATCTAAATCAGTAATGAAATATTGGCCCTCAGACGTCAGAGCTATGATAGCATAACATAGGTTATACTTCTACAAAGAGTCGATACATTTTACTTCTAGCTAGCCATTGATCGAGTACGTTATGTTGGTATAAGGATTGTTGGCTATCCCTTTTATGATCAAAACACAAGACACAAGCTATTTTAGATATCCTGATGGTAAGGATATCACAAGTGAAGAATGAAGACTTGACAAGATCACATGTGTCCTAGGTAACTGGTGCATATGCATCTGATGATTGAGAATTCTACATATCCTGATGGTAAGGATATCACAAGTGAAGAATGAAGACCTGTCAAGATCTCATGTGCATCAGGTAGTTCATGCATATGCATCTTATGTTTTTCACTGAGAATGGCAGTTTTGCTTGTCATCCTAGATCGGATGATACCTCCTGGTGTATTTGTCCTAATCTATTGGGTTTATATGTATGCATGTCTAAATGCTTTTGCTATTTGTGTATCATTAGTTTGAATTCTCCTGTTTGAATTCAAATCCCCTTTAGTAAAACATTTGTCGTTGCCTTGGTGCTTCAAGTCAGTCTAGGGTTGTGTAGTGTTTCCAACCCGTGACCACATGACTAGAGCTTAGAGGCTCCAGCTAGGTTTGTGATACACAAACTAATATATTAGCTGGCTCTTTGTTTTTATCTTATGTACATCAGGTAGTTCATGCATGTGTATCACATTCATTCAGGATGGCAGCTCTGCTTGCTATCCAGATTTGGTGGATACCCCTGTTGTATCTATCCTACTCTCTGACTCTGACTTCGTGCATATTTAAATGGTTTTGCTTCAGCTTTTCAGTATTTGAATTTCAAATCTCTTTTAGCAAAACATTTTTCATCGTGCTTGAGCTCCAAG
>NC_020494.1:21668917-21683060 GCF_000184155.1 Fragaria vesca subsp. vesca | reverse complement strand
TCTAGGGTTGTGTTGTTCTTCCAACCCATGAGCACATGAACTAAAGCTACTTTTAGGTCAGCTTCCTTTTTTTAGTCCAGCTGGGTTTTGTGATACACAAACCAAGTCAGCTGTTGAGCCATGTGATGCACCGCCCAAGCTATCAGCTGGCCTATGTGTCCTTATATAGGAATAGGTTTTGTTGTGTCTCTTTCATTCACAAAACATTTTGTTTCTTCTTTATTGGACCATTATCATATAAGAGAGTTGTGTTTGTCTTTACTCTCTTTGAGCCTTTTGTTTGTCCCTTGGCCCTCTCACTTTATGAGTTTGGACAAGGACTAAAGTCCAAAAGTTGCCTCCCATTTTGGTAAACGGGCATGCTCTCCTTTAGCTTGCACTTTGCCTATATATATGGAGCAAGTCTCTTCTTGCTCCTTGGTTGTTTAAAATGTAGTTTTCTACATTGTTTTAGCTGGGTGTAGGTTTTACCTTGCATTGCTCATTTGCCTCTAAGTCTTCCCTTGGTGATTGTAAATCTTAGAGCAAGAGCAAAAACTCTTTTCATAAACCCATTAGCATTCTACATATCATGAGTGTTGGTAGTGCAGCAACCCTAGAAGTATTCAAGAAGCATCAGTTGATCGAGGAGAGCTGAGTTCTAGAGAGTCAGTTAAAGGCGTTAGCTGAGTCTGAAGAATCCCTCTTATTAGGATAGCTGAGTTCTGAGTTGAGTATTCTAAGAAGTGTTCAAGAAGAATCAGTTAAAGGCGTTAGCTGAGTTATGAGTTGAAACTTCTTCTTATACCTTCATATGTAAACACTTGAGAGACAAGAGAGGTAGGTCTAGACTAGTAGGTAGACTAGGCAAGATAGCAAGTCGTTGTTGTATCCCTAGAACTATAATCTTGTGAGGAGTGAGGTGAGTCACTCAGAGATAGGAGAGATAGATCTAGACTAGTGGGTAGATTAGGCAGGATTGCAAATCGTCGTTGTATCCCTAGACTATAATCTTGTAAGAAGTGAGTTTTACATAGTGGAAAAGTTTGTCCCTCAAGAGTTAGGGGCACGCAGTTTTTCTCCCTGTTGCAGGATTTATGCAAATAAAAAACGTACTGGTGTTATTTCTTTTACTTTCTAGTACTTGTTCTTTTATTTATTACTACGTCTCCCCGTTATTAGGATAGCTAACCAGATGGATACAGTCCATCTTATCAGAGAACACCAGCGGCATGCATATATGTTGCTGCAGCTACTGCAGCAATTTTCTATCCCACCATGTCACATTGATCATCTCGATCTTTCTTCTGTGCTTCGTTTCTGTACTTCTGCCAGGGTGTACAAGCACAGATCTCTTATTAGATGTAGCTTAAACTCAGAGATTTGAGCACGAAACAGTTTATCATGATGACATTAATGGATTTAGCCTCATCCATACGAACTCGTTCCCTATAGAAAATTAAGAATGGGGAAACATCATATTGATAGAGGAAATATATGCCAAGGTTCAATTCAATAAACTCCTACATAATTCTAAAACACAGTCATCAATCACTGAAAATCTGAAATATCTCAAGTTCAGTAAAAATTTATAATCATGATTTAAACCATTCAAATCAACAAAAAGGACGATCCGTCGTTTTATTGCTTTCCCTTATTGGATGATGGATTCACGGCTTACTCGCTTACTTCTTTATTTAATATTGATATATGGATTTTCCTTTTCCTATTGGGATTTGGTTACGTAGTTTGGTTACTTTTCTATATAAAAAACATCGTTCCCTTAGACTATTTTTCTCTATAATTCATAGATCAAACAGAAAATCCCTTGCTCGCTGTTTAGTTTCTCCCCAAAAGTATATAGATGGAGAAAGCCGATGATGATTCCAACCAGCTGCCAAGCGAAATCATACACTTCGAAATACTTCCAAGGTTACCTCGAGCGTCTCTGATGCAGTTTCGGTGCGTTAGCAAGACATGGAAAGCTCTCCTCTCTGCCAACCCTGGATTTTGGAGGATCCATCGAAACTTGCATCCCCAACACACTGGTCATCTCCTTATAAAAGCTTGCTCCGGCTCCGGTGCTACCCGAAAGCGCTACCTTGTCCTCGTCAAAGCCAGCCAAGAAGGAAATACTCCATCACATGTCACTGACCTTGTGAAACTGCCCTGTCCATTCAAGACAATGCAATATACTAACGGCTTGGTATTAGGGCACAGTGGTTTGGATAATGATCCCATTTATGTATTAAACCCCTTCACCCGAGAGTCTGTTATTGTTCCCTATCCGACTTTCCAATATGAAGAGTTGCATTTCGGGTTCAGTCCTAGTACAGACGAGTATAAGGTTGTGGCAACCCATGATATTGGGGGTGTAGTAGGGTTTAAGATTTTCACACTAGGTCAAGCTTCATGGAGGAACATGGTGGTAGACTGGCATCACCTGTCATTCGTTCATCCCCCACCTTCGAACTTCAGGAAAAGTGTATGTGTCAATGGAGTCCTGTACTGGTTGCTCTCGCTCCCTAGTCATAAAGCTATATTGGCTCTTGATATTGGAGATGAGAGGTTTGGAATCATACCAGTACCTTCTCGATGCTACTTCGAAGGATACATCAAACTTATGGAAGTGGATGGATGTCTCTATATAGTAATTGGGGATTATAATAAGATGGCGAAGGAGGAGGTGATGTTGTTAATTTTGAAGGACTACAAACATCAAGTGTGGGTTACGGAGATTATCAATCCCTCTCTACTATGGGGTTACCGTGTTACTCCCTTGCCTCGGTGTACCACCCGCACAGGTGATGAGTTCGTATTTGACGTTTCTAAAAACAATTATCTTAAATTTTATGACAGGAAAAGTAAAAAATCTCGACGGAGCAAAATCATTTTTCCCATAATGTTGCGTGATCTTGGATTGATGCTAAGTTATTCCGCTGTTAGCTATGATGATTGTGTTGCTCCCTTAAAATGAGAACCAATCCATCGAGATTTTACAGATATTATTTTATGTATATTTGCCGGGAAAAAAAGGAAAGTGTGGATGTTCGTGAAGATTACTGCACAAGTTATATTACTGGATCTTTTCAATTTTCATACTTTGGTTACAATGTGTTCATTATATATGTCATGTGGTGAGTAATTATTCTCCGTACCCGAAACACCATGTAGCACTAAACAGTGAACGGCTAGGCAGACTGGGCCTTGGTGGATCGGGGGATACCTCTAAAACCAATAAAAAAATAAAAAATAAAAAATAAACGAACTCCCCCTCTTTGTCTCTCTGAAATACGAGAGCTTCCCAAATGAACTCCATCAATGTAAGGGTTCGATGGCTTCGATCTCAGTCATCTCACCCAATGTAATGGTTTCCCTCTCCAAGATCATAAATTTAATCTTCTTCTCAAATCTCTCCGCAGTGATCTCCAATAATTGCAGAAAGCACAGCCACGTGTTCGACGAAATGTCTGGGATGAGAAGGCTCTACAATGGCTTCCTTGACAACCTGAAGATTCAGAAGTTTCACGAGTCGTGGTCGTGGTCGTATACTAGTCGATCTACTGCTTCACTAAAATCTTGATAGCAATGCCAAAGACATTGGGTATATTGGGGCTAGAAAGAGGACTTTGATACTGCCCATATTCATCTAAGGACGTGTGAAGAGGCATTAAACGTACTATATATCAAGAGCTAGCATTTGTGAAAAAAAAAAAAAAAATGAACAAGTGAGGTGTTTGCAAATTCCAAATTTGCAATGATGCTCATTGTCATCGATCATCACCTCATGAATGATAGGTCAAATTGTCCTTTACTAAAATGAAGACTCGACGTATCAAGATATATAGGAGCAAAAAAGATCGAAGAAATTTGTTTTGAAGTCACCGGCCGCATGCATATGTTAATTGTTGATTTGATCGTACATGAGATCTTTGTCCATAAAGCTTTTGGTGCCCATAATCACATTCTCCGGCATCTTATATATCATCCTTACTAAAACCCCATAGTACGTAATTAGGCGAGTTTAGTACTTTAGTACGTAGTAAATAATTAGTGAAGGCCCCAAGCATACCAAGACTTCCTAATTGTTTCCCATCTTAATTTTGACGACAATTAAGACAATTTTTGAAAATGAGAATGAATTGGGTGTAGGTAGGATGGCCGGGGACAAGTGTCGACTTAGCAGTGGGACGTCTAGCTAGCTGGTTTCTAGATCCGGTATAAATAAGACACCCCTAGACACATTATTGCTCCGAAACCCTAAAGTTGCCTCCTCCATTTGGATCCAAGTTTTTGCTCTCTCATCTCCTTCTCTCTCTCGTTTATCTCACTCACTGTTCTCTCTAACCATGACTACCCCTCACTGCTCTGTAGCCATGATCCGGTTCTTGTCGAGTCCACTGGTCCTGATGCTCCTCTTCAGCGTCTCCTTTAATTTATGCCATCACTCATCCTCAGGTGTATCTGTCATCCATGGACTGCTGCTCACTCTTGGGGCAACTGAAGATGCTCTCCGCGGAATTCTTCTTCTCCGGCGCCGCCGCCATCCACACTTTCCGGCTGAGGGGCCAGATGGATGGGCGATTCTTCAAAGCTTTCGTCTCCGTCTACGTACAGTGTCGTCTGGCTCGTGGCCGTGACAGTACGTTATTCTGTCTCATATATAGTAAACATCTCAAATCAAACCTCTATCTTATTTTGTTGATTCTCCCTACATAGTATACTAAATTCCAGTTTTAACACTAGACACACAATACACATTCTAAATCCAGAACTATCCATCTATAAACTCTCATGTACATACAACAATGATATAATTTACGCTTTATTTAGCGTTTAAGATGGGAAGTGGCGGCATTTTGGTTATACTTTATCCTCTCTGGTTATTAGTTGCATTTTACATATGTGATTTCACACCATCTTATATACATGCCTTGGTTTCATTCTCAAAATAACACAACATGCAGATATGGAGTAACCCGTTTTGTTTGCGCGGTAATCCTGAATTGAAGGATAGCAGCTCGTTTCGAAAATACAGCAGAACACAGTTAGGAATTAACGAACCGAAAAAACTCGTGCAAACAGCTAATTCGAGCGAGAGAGAGGTGATCAATCTAAGACATAGATTGACACCCAAAACTTCTTCTTATAACAAAAACAGAGAGAGTTTCCCGGGATTTTCTTTTTCCATTTTTATTTTCTGGGTTATCTTCATTTTTGTTGTTGGTGTCTTCGGTGGTGTGTGGTGGTCTAACAATGGTTTTTTCAGTTTCCACACAACCACGCACCCCCTCTCCTCTTCGCAATTTTGAATGAACGAATGAACAATGTACATCTTTTCTTGTGTCAATGTCTTCTTGTTTTTGTTATTGTAGGAAGCCTTTCGCGTTAGATATTTCCTACTCTTGATCACCTGGCCATGCATTTCTCTGTTTACGTCGGCATTTGATAGGAGAGTAAAAGGACTAGGATCGAATTGAGATACATTGAAAAGCTGAGGCGATTCGGGATAGTAATTCAGAGAAGGAGAATGGCAGGTTCCGGCAACTCTCCTGCTCCTGAATCATCAGTCGTGAATGAGAAGAAGGCATCAGAAGATGGTTCTCCTCCTCCTCCTCCTTCGCCACCACCGGCGACGTCACCGGCTTCTCAACCGCCAACCTCTACTCCGAAATCCCCGCCTCCATCTCCACCTTCTCCCTCACCTCCTAAATCTTCGCCGCCTCCGGATGAGTCCCCCACTCCTCCTCCCAAAGAGTCACCATCACCACCACCGCCTTCTTCCCCTCCACCTTCTTCTCCTCCGCCTTCATCTCCTCCACCGTCATCTCCCCCACCGTCACCGTCATCTCCGCCTAAATCCAATACCAAAGCACCTCCACCTCCACCGTCACCGTCACCCCCAAAAGCTTCATCACCGGGACCACCATCAGATTCGTCCCCTCCCAAGGACAACTCTCCACCGTCATCAGACGGCGAAAACAATAATGCTCAACCTCCTCCGCCGTCCGATCAAGGCGATCAGGGCACTCCTAAAACCCCTGTTTCGCCTCCTCCACCTGGCACCCCTGCCGTCCCGGCGCAGCCAACTCTGAACCCGCCAACTCCCGCCGTCCCCGCCGCTCCGAAGCAACCTGCTCCTAAGACTCCACTACCTCCCACACCTCCACCTCCAAAGCAACCAGCTGCTGCCAACAAAACCGCAGATGACTCAAGTAACAACTCGAGTCACACCGGTACCGTGGTAGGCTTGACTGTAGCCGGAGTTTTCCTGTTCGCATTGGTCGCCGTCGTTTTCCTTTTTGTCAGGAGGAGGAAGAAGAAAACGCAACCCTATCCCCCGAATTACATGGCAGCACCTCCCGGAGCTGCTCTAACACCAGGTATCTTAATCTCTCGGCGCTCGTGAAATGCTCTAACTATGCATCGCAGTATAATGTCTGACCACTTTGACAGTTTCATGAATTAAAAATTGGTTTGTCTAAAAAATAATGTGATTTTGTTAGCGTCACAAATGAATTGTAGTATAGTGTTTGTATCGCAGTATAGTGTCCGACCACTTTGACAATTTCATGAATTAAAAATTGGTTTGTCTTAAAAATAATGTGATTTTGTTAGCGTCACAAATAAATTGTAGTATAGTGTTTGACCACTTTGACAGTTTCATGAAATCGAAAATTGGTTTGCCTTAAAAAGTTTGTGATTTTGTTAGCTTCACAAATGAGGGTTTAATTAAGTAATGACAATGCAGAGGGATATTATCAAGGTCCGAATTCCGGTCAGGCTGAAAGCTACTATTCCAATGGACCATATGCGCAGTCGACGCAGACATACGGGGCGGAGGGTCAGAGAGAAAGGAACGGCGGTGGATCAGACTCGGATCTCAATATTGGTGGCCATAAGGCACATTTCACCTACGAGGAGCTGATGGAGATTACTAACGGATTTTCCCGCCAAAATGTGCTTGGCGAGGGCGGTTTTGGGTGTGTCTACAAGGGCTGGATGCAGGATGGGAAAGTGGTGGCGGTCAAGCAGCTTAAGGCCGGTAGCGGGCAGGGAGAGAGGGAATTCAGGGCTGAGGTCGATATTATCAGTCGCGTGCACCATCGGCATTTGGTGTCTTTGGTTGGATATTGCATCTCTGAGCAGGAGAGATTGCTTATCTATGAATATGTTCCGAATCAAACTCTTGAGCACCATTTGCATGGTTGGTGTTGTTTCAACCCTTTTCTTATGTTTTATGGTCTAATGCTACTTCAAATTCATCGGTTTGTGCTGCTGCTGCTTTCAATCAGGTGCTGGAATGCCGGTGTTGGATTGGACTAAGAGACTCAAGATTGCTTTAGGGTCTGCAAAGGGTTTGGCATATTTACATGAAGACTGTACGTACCTCTTCTTCTGCATTCTCATCACCTCTGCAGTTATGCTTTTGAAAATTAGGACTCCATAACTTAGATTGTCAATTTTATCAACTTGAGTCATTAGTACAAACAGTTTGAATCACATCCGCAGTGCTCTGATTTGTCATTTCTTCTTATGTGATCTGCGTCTAGGCCATCCAAAAATTATTCACCGAGATATTAAATCCGCGAACATTCTCTTGGATGATTCCTTTGAAGCACAGGCATGTTACCATTTTGTTGCCGTCTAACTTATTTCTTCTGATGCTTCCTCAAAATTATATTTTTCAGACCAGTGATGTTCTAGTTTCTCATTTAAGCATGTATTTGCGCGCAGGTTGCAGACTTTGGACTTGCCAAACTGACAGATGATATGAATACTCATGTATCCACCCGAGTCATGGGAACATTTGGGTAAAGGCAGAGTTTGTCATCTTGTTTGTAAATATTAGCCTGAAGTTTGTTGCCTGACAATCAAGAGTGATGCTGTTTCTAACACTTGAATTGCAACCTTGGGTTTATGTATGATTTTGGTTTTCAGGTACATGGCTCCTGAGTATGCATCAAGTGGGAAGTTGACAGATAGATCAGATGTATTCTCATTTGGGGTTGTGCTTCTAGAGCTTGTAACCGGGCGCAAACCTGTTGACGCAACTCGACCTTTGGGGGATGAGAGTTTGGTAGAATGGGTAAGTACATCTTCTTCTTTGCTTCTATTGTAACTGTTCTGGTGTGGTATTTGAACATGTCGGAATGCAGCCTATCACAAGTTTACAACCAACAATGTATTGTCTTAACTTCTTGCAGGCTCGTCCACTCCTTATTAAGGCACTTGAATCAGGTGACTTGAGCGAACTAGTAGATCCTCGGCTTGAGAAGCATTATGTGGAGGGACAAATGCTAAGAATGGTTGAGGCAGCAGCTGCATGCGTGCGTCATTCTGCTACAAAACGACCACGGATGGCACAGGTGATACAAAATTACAAACAACACTGATTTTTGTTGATTTACCATTGCTTAATGGGATAGGCTCTTTGCTACAACCACATTTTCCTATGGTAGACCACAAGCTGACTTTATTCAACTTCATATTAATCAGGTCTGTAGAGCATTGGACTGTGAAGGTGATGATCTCTCGAATGGGGTGAAATTCGGGCAGAGTACCGCTTATGACTCTGGCCAGTATAATGAAGACATTATGAGATTCAGGAGGATGGCATTGGGCAGTGGCAGCTCAGAGTTTGAAGTGTCTAGTGCAGAATTTGCTGCTGGTTCCACAGAACTATCAGGACCTAAAAATTCATGGACTACGACTCGCCCAGATATGTCAAGCGATGAATCAGAAACTCGAGCCTTTAACAACAAGGGTAGTGCCAGCAGGAACCAACGCACCACCAGTGTCCGGCGGTACTAATTTCTAAAGAATGAATACTTAGTTCTGACCTAACCACACACACATGTTCACATTGTTAACCTCAATGGTGCACCCCAGAGAGAGGAGACTTACAGTGCACTCATTACAAAATGAGAGAAAAGAAAATTATCATATTTGCATAGATTGGCTTTGTTGGACTAAAATCTGACCAATTAGTGTATAAATTAACCTGACGTTTTTCTCTTCTCATGTTTTTCCTAATGAAAGGTCATTATATTTTCTAGTTCCCTCAAAGCATTAGCAGTGGGGAGGATTGTAAAGTTCACTAAAACAACTTTTTAGTCATTAATACAAACAATCTGTATTGATAGTAATCTCAGTATAGCAACAAGATCTCAGTTTTGTGTGCATACAGTGGTTTTCCTCATCTATCAGTTTTAAGTTTCTTCGTGAAAGAACTGAGCAAACTACTCTTCAGATTATAAACCAACCTACTTTTCTATCAAGAGTACAAAACCAATAAGATTGATCTTCAGAACCAACAAAGACAGACAACATTAGATTAGTAGTTTTGTGAATCCTTTAGGAATGAACTTGCTCTAGATTTAGTAGATTTATATATAACATGGCATGGCTAAAGGAATTTCATCTATATATTTCCTCTTAGTTGGAACATGTACTTTGCAGAATATAGCTGTCAGCTTCTTCTCTTTATGAAACTGTCTAATTTCTCCCCCTTGTTAGCTTGATCAGCAAATCTTTCAATTTCTTTGCTTGAATATCCTCATTCGCCTATGTGCAAACAAAACAAAAATATATGTTAGAGAGAGTGCGCACACAGACTTTGACATGATAAAGGTATGGAAGGTTGGAAATCAAGAAAAAATTAACTTCTGTGAGAATTAATCTTACCTCGACTCTGAGAATGATTAGGGAATTTCTGTCAAATGTGGTAACATTGGCATCCACTACTTCAAGTCCTAAGCAATCCATAGTTTCTATCAACCTTGTAAACCCACCTCGGTTGTGCTCACAGAACAACTTGATCAAACATTCTTTTTTGCTAAGCTGGTACACCTCCAAATGCACCTAAGTAGCACAAATATGAACATATCTGTTGAAATTTTTTGTATAGTTGCGCTACTAGCCAGCGAACTTTGTAAACTAAATGTACCTCAGTTGGAATTTTTAGGGCAATGCTAGATATCTGCTTGTGGTCTGTACAAGTCAAGCTGCTGCTGCCTCGTTTGTTCTTATCCAGCGCCGAAACATGTAAATCTACTTCGTTATTTGCAGAGTCCTCTTCTTCCATTTCCCTCAGCTCCTCTTCTAGTTCTTTCACCTGCTGCTGCAACTCTTTTATGTACTCAATAGCATCTGCTGGAATAGAAGCTCTATCCATCTGTTAAAATTCAACAATTGAAGAACAAGTTAACAGGTTACTGAAACCAAAGGAAATATACTTTCCCTAGGATCTTTGATTAAATGAGTCTTCACCTTGGTTATCTTTGGCACTAGAGCACGTAAAGCAAGTTCCCCTTCTTTAATTCTATTCCTTCTCTTTCTCTCTGCGTTGAGATTCTTGGAACGGAAATGCTCACTTCCTGTCCTCCCCACACCCCTTGCATTATCTTTCTCCACTACTTGTTGCTTCAACAAGTTGTCACGAAACTCTGGCTTTCTGAAGCGAGAGGATTTCTCAGAAGGCATCACATATCCATATGGTGGCAGTTGATCAGAACTTAAGTTAAATGGTCGATGTTCAGTGGAAGGGTTTGAACCACTGGATGATCCCTCGCGGCTAGGACATGAAGTAGATTGGGTCCTTGAGGTAAGCTGTGGTCTAGGACACACCTTAGGCAAGAACTTCTCCTTCATTGGGTCAATATGAAGTTCATCAAGGTTTGCACTGCCTTTAAGGTTCACATTGGCATTAAAGGATTCCATAAGCAAGTCTAACATCTCTTGGTTTTCTGGAAGCTGGAAGTGAAGTGTGTGTCACAAAAAGTTAAACAAGAAAATATACAATTCAGTATGAACATGTATTAAAAGCTTACATTGTCTGTGGTGAAGAGCTCAATAAGACCACTGAGCAGCAGCGGGATCAAAACTCGGGTTCCTTTCGAGTCCTGCCAAAGTAGCAAAGTTCCATGTTAAGCTGAATTTCCATCACTATGTTCTATAAGATCCAAACATTGCATATGAATAAACAAATTTCATTAAAAACACGGAGAAAGAACTATATGAAGGGTCTCAATGACCAAAACACTGTTACTTTTTGCATCAAAAGCCCATATTTTTTTTTACTGTTTAGAGTTTAAGATTCAGAATTACCCACATGTGATTCTGGATGATTTGAATCCAAGGCATTACTAATCCATCTGGGTTGGTCTGAAATGATCACTTCAGTATGAACCCTGAAAACCCCATATCAAAAATCAAAAACTTCCATAGTACGTTCTCATAAATTGTAAAACCCAAAACACAAACACAAACACACTAACAAAGAGGGCTTTACTAATTACCCAGAATAGAGAGGCATTGAATCAGGCAGCTGAGCCAGAGCCACACAAGCCTTGGTCTTAATACGATGCTCAAGGTACCCATCTCTGCAAACCTGAGCTCCTTCTTCCTCCTTAACATTAGCACAGTAGTCATAACCACCACCACAACAGCAACCCACCATTTTAATAAACCTGTACACAAATTCATCAAACACATTCAAAACTGTGGTTGATTTCTCATGTGGGTTTTACTAATTAGTACTAGAAATTAGTTCTTACTGTGATTAAACTTACCTAGTTGGGTCATGACCCAGTTTCCAAACAACACAATAGTCCCATTGCTTGGCCTCAACAAGAGGTCTAAGCCACTCCTCCATTAGTCTCTCCAAACGTTTCAAACTCATAGCCATTTTGTTCTCTACAAAAGCTTTTGCTGTAGTAAATGTGTAAGCTTTATATAACAGAGACCTCACCAACTTGTCATATTTGAAATGGAAGCGTATCGTTTTTGTGCAGCAGCAAATCTGGTCAAACAGTACTGGGGAATCTGAACCCAGCAGAGAAGGTGGGCCGGGGCAGAGGACAGTTCTGACCAAAACCCGGTTCAGGTTTTGACCGAGCTGCAGTATGCAACAAGAAGCTACCCACTATTGGAATATAAATGGCCAAGCTTTGTTTTGCTTGGGTAAAAAGCAATTGGGTAGATTTTAACCACTCAGCTTCTGGTAATTCAGGTCAGATATCAAGGCCTAGATGGGCAATAATGGTCCCCAAATTGTCTGTCATTGCATCTGTTAGAGGCAGTTGTGTGCAGAAAGACACACTAGAATTTGACCATTCCGGGACCAGATGAGTATTAATGGTGTTCCTGCAAGTTTATGAGAGTGGAAGTCATAGCACTATTATTATGGACCTATTCAGATTACATGTATCAAACCATCAAGTTTTGCTTGACTGGATAACATATTGTCAGAGGATATTGTTGGTGTATTTTGATTTCCAAACATATTACAAGTTAATGAGAGTGGAAGTCCTAGTGCTAGACTGTAGAGAAATCAATGCAGATGGAGATAGAGGATCAATTAAATTGCATAATTCCAAAATTGGCATCACATACATTACTTGCCTCTTCATAATCTAATGGCAATAGCTTTTACAGATCTTTAAAAGATCATATAAGTATAAGGCCCAAGCCCAGTGCTCAAGTGTGTCGGAGGATGTGTTAAATTGACCGAGCATTGGCCCTTGTAGAATGACATTGATTTTCTTTCTTACTTAAATTTCTTTATTTGTTTTTGTTTTTTCTCTTTCTCAATGTCTTGTAATTGTTAAAACATTTAACAGCTTTGTATTCAATTAGTATTGCCTATTTGGTGACAAAATATACTTGCCTGCTGCCTAAATTTCTCTGCTCCGGTAACAGTCATCCTGTTACATTAGTTTAAAATTTGAACTATATTCATTTTTGGTTCATGTTGAGCTTGTTCCATGTCTCTAGTGTGGGATTGGCATCGATCTGACATGACTCTCAGATATTTAAGGCCTGCAGTGCAACTGCAAATGGTGTTTTCCATTCCAAACGTATCACCACCTGCTGTCTTATAAATGATACTTGACAATCATTAATTAGGTGATGAGCATCTGTGGTTTTCCAGTTTATGTTATGAAGTTGTATGGCATTCACTTACAGTAGCAGCCACTGCCCTTGCATCAGGTTGCCTGTATTCTCTAATCTTGTTCTGTTTAGATATGGAGCTTCAACTACTAGTATCTGGCATTGTGCTAGCTATTCATGAGAAGTAACATGTCTCTTTTGTTCTCATCATGTCTGCTGGAGTTAGGGGGTTTCGGGTTGCTTGAGCAAATCCAGCAGTGTTGCTGGTAATGGGGAAGGACATTGACTTGCTGGTAAGTAGTTTTGCTTGGCAATCAAGGTGATATCGCATTGTCGGCGCAGCCGTCATCCAACTTGTGCTTGATATATGGTCTGAGATTCTTGAGCTACCGCCTCGTGCCCTCAGCGGCTTCGAAGGTCTCGTTCAGTTTTGGAAGAGAACAGTATAATTGTTTAATTGATATAGTTAAGCAGTTGTGATCATTCAAAAAAAACAAGAAAGATGTGGTCGATCAGCATGTAAGATGACCGGCCATGAACAATAAGGATTCTTACGTGGGGTGGATTGGCATGTCCAGATGTCCTCCAGTATAGTTCTATCACCTCGCCACTACGTGACCTCCTATGTGATCTACCCATTATTATTTTTTATTTGTATTAAATATCTCTCTCCTCTCTCTCTCACCACCATGACTGAAACTCTGCAACTTGGTTTCACATTCATCTTCTTCTCAACTCATCCTTTTCTATTCAAATCACTCAGACGCTGCTAATCCAACAACCAAGGGGCACCACTATGAGCACCCCATCACTCGATCGCATAAGTAAGTCCAGCTATTTCGATCTCCTTTATCCTTCTTGGGTGGTGGTGCGATCGAGCTCTAGAAACAGAGAACGAGAGAGTAATCTATAAACAGAAGGATCAGAGAAGAGAGAAATTATAAATTATTAATAGGCTTCTTTTTTCTTTCTTCTCCTAAAAAAATGATTAATAATGAAATGGTTATCATTTAGCCGAAAAGCCCGTGGGTGGCCCGTCAGCCCGGTCGGGTCCATAGAAAAGCCCATCTCGACCCAGCCCGACACATAGAGCATGAGGCCGGGTTAGGGTGGAGGGTTCAAATCCTCGGTCCGGCCCTAAAAAACCCTCCCAAAAACCCTTTTAATTGTTTTATTAATATTTTTTATAGAGTTATTAGTTAAATATGTAAACTAATTAATGTATTAAGTTATTTTTTATGTTGATTTTTTATTACATTTAGTTCAATCA
>NC_020494.1:21667313-21668590 GCF_000184155.1 Fragaria vesca subsp. vesca | reverse complement strand
CGTGGGCAACCTGTGGGTTTTGATTTTCTTGAATAGCCCGGTCCGGTCCTAAAAATTTAAAAAAACATATTTGAGGCAGGCCGGGCTTTTTAACGACCCCTATCATCACTCATAGCTTGATCAACATCATCAACAATATAGAAACTAAAAAAAAAAAAACAACAACAACAACAAAAAAAATTAACTGATCAAAAACCTAGAAATGGCAGACTGTACCCCATATCCCCCGCCTGAAAACGTTGCTCCCATCGTCTTTAGCCAAGACCAACAAAATCTTCTCGTTGAACCAAAAAAAAAAAATCTTCTCAGGTGAAAAGATTTTACCAACTCACTGGAATTACATAATGGCCCCTTAGTTGGTCTCTATGAAAGCTAATTTTGGCCACTCATTTGAAGTTACAATTTTGTAAATCTGTTTAAACATCATTTTGGTGTATGGTACTTCCCGTGTATTCCAGTTTTGCCTTCTTTCAATTAGTGAGTTTTGTATTTCAAATCTTTTTATTTTATGCATGGAGGTCATGATCTGAGTCAAGGGCAATTTGCATGGTAGGTAATAAGTTTCGTGTTAAACTAAAAATTAAGTCTTATAGCTAGCTAGGGTTTCTTCCAAACACATAAACATGAAGCTAATTTTTCAAGCTAATTTTATTGCAGTACGTTAATTAATGTTGCAATAAGTTTCAGTTCAACCTCCTAGTAGAACTAGGAGAGCTACTCGACCGACGTCATCAACTCCACGTACGATTGACGAGGCCATCAACCGCTCACTTTTAGAGTCGACTAAACTAGAGTGAGCTAGTGAAAATTGTGTTTCCAGATTATATATCGATCCATTAATGGTTATTTTTAGTTGATAACTTCCAATATATATATATACGGATTTTCTCAGCTACGGACGTCCGCACCAATTTTTTGGTGCGGATTTCTATTTTTGCACCACTTTTCGATCGAATTTTCTCATCTCTACTGTCTAGTATTTAGATAATATTGTGTAGATCATCTCTGCAAAATTTCAGCCAATTTGGTGATCGTTAAGGCTCTCAAACTCGAAAAACAAATGGACGGACTGAATTCTGTCCGGATGTGTTTATACCAGAAAAACTCGAGTTTGAGGGCCTTAACGATCACCAAATTGGCTGAAATTTTACAGAGATGATCTACACAATATTATCTAGATACTAGACGGTGGAGATGAGGAAATTCGATTGGAAAGTGGTGCAAAAATGAAAATCCCCACCAAAACCGTTAGTGCGGACGTCCGCAGCCGAGAAGGG
>NC_020494.1:21663856-21667213 GCF_000184155.1 Fragaria vesca subsp. vesca | reverse complement strand
AAAACATGCCCTTAAGGGTTGGGACTTGGGAGAAGCTCCTGATATAGTTCATCAGGATATACTATTCGAGAACTATAATTAATACTTCTAATTGGAGTTTAAATACAATGTTCTCCTCAGTTTATGCTCACAATTCTATGAATAAAAACATGTGCGTTGGGTTGAGCTTTCCGGCTTTACAGTTTAAAACCCAATTTTAGGTAAAAAGAAAAAGAAAAAAAGAAAGAACAATATATATATATATATATATATATTTATATATATATTAATCTTTTTACTCCAAATAATCAATAAGATATGCCTCTTGCAGATGAACAATTTTGAAATAAAACAAAGAGCAGACAACAAATTACGCAACATGGATTTTCTTAGGCATCTATCTATTTGTGATACCTATATCTACAACTATGACAACAAATTTGTTGTCATTTAAATATAGTCATTACTTTGATAATTTTTGTTCTATTAGAGGTAATTAATCAACTTATAACATTTTCATTAGTTTATGAGTAACTTGGTTGATATACTAACTTGGTTTAATTATTTGTATATGTGTAAAACAAATGTAGTAGTTTTGTTGTCAATGTTGTAAATTTTATTCAATTAATTTGTAATTTTGATTCAAGTAGTTGTAAAAGAGTGTTTGATATACATTGCAGTACATTGCAGTACATGGTACAGATTAAAAGACATTGTCCATGAAGGAATCAAGCAAGACATTCATTTTGTCAACACCTGTACTACAACAGTACAACTACCTGACTGAGGGACGCATCATAATGATGGAGTTATTTTGAGACACATTTATGGAACTACTTCCTAGTTCAGTGTCATAGCTGTTGAAGTTTGTCAGATCAAGCTGTGATGCCAAACACTCTTTTAGTTCCATCACAACAGTGCTCATGACTGGCCTCTTACTGGGCTCTGCAGATACACATGCCATTGCTGTTTCAACAGCTTTCCAGGCCGAGTTGACATTGAAGTTTCTCTCCAACATTGGATCGATGATGCTGTAAATGTCTCCTCGAGGAAGCATGAGTTCAACCCATCTAGTAATGTGAGTTCTCTCACCATTCGTTCTTGCGTAAACAGGTCGCCCAGTGATAATCTCAAGCAGCACAATCCCAAAGCTATAAACATCACTCTTCTCATTCAGCCTGTTTGATTGATGGTACCTTCAAGCCAACCATACATCTCAAGTTTAGTCATCCTGTTTGATACTAATTAGAAGAGTGAAAAAGTGGAACACCAAGAGAAAAAGAAAACAGAAGAGATCGAAACTATATATCTTACTCAGGGGCAAGGTAGCCAGGAGTACCAGCAACACCAGTAACTATATGAGTCCCATCGCCTGGAGCGAAGTTTCTTGATAGGCCAAAATCAGAGAGTTTGGCTTGGAACTTTTCATTGAGTAAGATGTTTGTTGATTTCACATCTCTATGGATCATAGGTGGTTTACAACCGTAGTGTAGGTACTCCAATCCTGCAATTCAGAATTATGATTTTCAATTCTCACAAGTTAAAAAGAAAGAATTGAAAAAAGAAAAAAGAAAGAAGAAAAAAAAAGGGAATCAATGATACTAGCTCG
The DNA here is from genome assembly GCF_000184155.1 of Fragaria vesca subsp. vesca. Classification (NCBI taxonomy): domain Eukaryota; kingdom Viridiplantae; phylum Streptophyta; class Magnoliopsida; order Rosales; family Rosaceae; genus Fragaria; species Fragaria vesca. The sequence continues at coordinate 21,665,625 of NC_020494.1, read as the reverse complement.
TTAGCAAAAGGATTATGTAAATCAGTCAGTTGCAGACCTTGTGCAGCTTCTGTTGCTATCTGAAGTCTTCCTTCCCAAGTCAAGACATCTGAAGTTTTATCTACATTCATTCACATATAAAATTAGCGTGGCACGCACTTACGTTAGTTATTTGTGTCATAGAAGGAAAACTTCAAGCATATTGTGATGCAAGAATATTTAAGCAGCTAGAAGACTAAAATATCAATTGCAGCCAAACCTGAGAGATATGCTTGTAAGTTTCCGTTGGCCATGTACTCATACACAAGCCCTTTGTTGAGTTCGTCATCACAATATCCAACGAGGCTAGTCAAGTTTGTATGATGAACTCGCATAAGTAGATGAACCTGTACGTAATTAAGAGGTCAGGTGAAATAGTTTTAATAGTGAAACAAATCAAAAAGAAGAAAAATATAGGGTAAAGAGAAAGATTGATTCAATTATCAAAAATTTGGAGCGTGAAGTGCAATTAGGTCCCTTTTTTAGGGAGGGTATACGGATTAATATTTTCAATTAGAAATTTAGAATAATATAAACTTTTTGCAGAAGCGTATATGTGTATCACATGAGTATGAGGCTAGTTCGTGTTTCAGAAACTTGCCTCTGCATGAAATTGTTGAAGTCCTTGACTTGATGTTTGTGAAAGCAGCTTGACAGCTACTTGAGTTTTGTCATCAATATAGCCATGATAAACAGTTCCGAATCCACCTTTGCCAAGAACCCTTTGTCGGTTGTTTGTGATCTTGAGGATCTCTGAGTAAGTAAACTTTCGGTTTTTTGCTCCAGTTCCACTGATCCAGGGTTGGGTTTTGGATCCATTGCAACTACTAAGATCATGATCATAATCGCATGCAATTTCATAAGATCATGGGTTTATACGAGTCTGACTATATAATCAAGATCAAAGTAATAACTAATAAGACCCTCAACCTTCACTAAAACTTCAGCACTAATTATATAAGCTTACCATGTTTTCTTTTCCTCTTACAGAAACAGAAGAAAACTGCTCCAGCTAATATGAAGGCTGAAATTCCGGCAATAGCTCCAATTATTGGAATAATGATTTTGTTCTTGTTATTCTTCTTCTTCTTTGTATTGCAAGGTTTATTTCCGGCTAGATTTGGGTTGCCACACAAACTGACATCAAAATGATTGATAGTAAGATCAATAAGACTTAGTAGTTCAAATTCCTCAACTATAAATTAGATATAATTAATTTTTCAATAATATATGTGAATTAGACTTAGAGAATGATCATGCATCTAACAAACAGATTTACAAAAAAAAGAAAAGTGTGAAACATAAACCAGCAAGAAAGCTCACCTTATTGATAGAAGGTCATTGTTTCTTTTTTCAGCGAGTCCTAGCGGAAGTGAGCCTGTGAACTCGTTATTCTCCAGGTTCCTACAAAGATAATTAAATCAAGCACTATATATATTTACAGAAGCCTTCCAACGAGGGATCTCTTTTTTTGTTCATTTCTAGGGATAGATCATTTGACGAACTTTTCGATTACAAAATCAAATCTTCACCGTTCAGTTCGTTGGGCTATATGAGTAGATCACTTATGCAAATTTTCAGAAAAATTGGTGATCATTAAATCATTCAAATGAGGGATTTATTTTTAATGATTTTGAACGGTGTAGGTTTGACATAAGTGTTAAGTTTTTTATTTTAATCTCAGCCATCCAAGTCTATTAAAAAACAGATCTAATGGTGTGGGCCTATCTCTAGAAATGAACAAAAAAAAG
>NC_020494.1:21659499-21663836 GCF_000184155.1 Fragaria vesca subsp. vesca | reverse complement strand
ATATATATATATATATATATATATATATACACATAATTTTTTTACCATATATGCATGTTTGGAAGCGAAGGATTTATTTGCAACTTAATTACGTCTATTAATTCTGATTGGTTATAACTTACAGGATATTTAACTCGCGCAATTGAGACAAAAAGTCTGGAATTGGTCCTGTCAGGTTGTTGTTTGATAAATCCCTGAAATGATTTAATCTGTTAGCCTCGTTGAGAAAAGACATTTTTAAGTTTTAACCTAGCTTATGGTATTTATCTTGTAATATATGTTGGTAAGATACAAAAACACGCGCGCGCGTGCTCAACGCTTACAATGTTTGTATCATTGCGAGATTTTCAATTGAAGGAGAAATCACTCCTGTTAATCCACTCGAAGACAAGTCCCTGCAGATTGCATGCATGTTTAGATTACTTATTTGATCACTTGAATATTTTGTAATCGAAAAGAGATATATACTTACAAGGAAATGATTCTTGGGGAGTCACTTTGGGGATTGCTACATTTTAAGCCTTCCCACGAGTAGTTTAGTGGGAGACATGGATCTCCTTGCCAATTCTTTGTAATTTCATAAGTTGACTTGATTTTTATGATTGCTTCAACTAATATATTTCGCAGTAAACAAAGAAGTGTCATCAAAGTAATCAATTAAATATACTATAAAGTCGGAATATAGTGCTAAAAATTCTCTGAATCGAATTAATAGGTAATATATTCGGAAGCTAGAATTACTCACCGTCGTCTTGGTTTGTTTCTAGTTCTAGGAATTCTTTTAGTGTGTAAATCTCAAGTCCATTGATACTGGGTGGAAGGGTAGAGTTCTCAGCCTTGATGATTGAGAAGTTCTGACTTCCTCTTTGAGGTTTGGTGCTGTAAATAGTCGTCGTGTACAAGTAACTAGCAGCGAATGACTCCATGTAGGGCTTTCCGTTGTTAGTAATGTACTGCCATCTAGACCCGTTGGCTTGGACTTCAAGTTCTGCAAAGTGCATGTAAACATAATATTCTGTATCATTTGCATCAACAGGAGGATCCCACCATAACATCAAGGGATCAGTTGCATTTTTTGCTGTGGCCGCTGTGCTCATGACAACCGATGCTGGTTCGTAGAGATTGTGGTCGTCAAAGTCGACGGTGGATGAAGTATTCAGTGTAAACCACTCATTGTCAACATCCTCAAAGGGATCCCAAAAGCGATCGTGAATATCCTTCGGATACCTAGAAACAATAGAGATGAACATATAATAGTTTCATTAGCTTAACCTATCCAAGAATTTATGCATAGCAAGCTGAACATATTCGTATTCGGACTCACCTATAATATTTTAAATCAGGTCCTGTTTGTCCAATGTCAAGCCTCCAGTTGAGTGCCAAGGACCCAGTTTGTGTTGGATAAGATGTAACGTTCAACGGCCTTAATTCTATTGCTGATATAAACGGAACTCCGGAGCCATTATTCATCAGACAAACATGAATATAATTTCGGGGAGCGACATGGATGAGCTCCTTGTTTATGACATAGGATTCGTTCTTCACCTTCACTGAATCCCACAAGTTTGTTCCCAGATAAAGGAGGAATGTTGGTAGCTTACCTTTGCCATCATAGTTCCCATACACGAAGCTTACTCTGATCAAATATTTGTCCCCAGTTGTAACATTGATCTTGTAGCAGTTCCTGATTCCTTCAGGAAAGCTCCTAACACCCCAGTATGGCTGCTGGTAATTATCTTTTACATAACGCAAAACGAGCTTACTTTCACCTGTGTCTACGAAGCCTGTGTCGGAAATGTAGTTGATTCCTGTTGTCTTTTCAGTGTAGCTGAAATTTTCAGTTCGGCCGCAATCTATACTTATGAAGCCTGGATCATACAAGAGATAGACAACAATATTACTCTTGATTAATTAGCTTAAAATATATGAACGAAATAAAAGAAATGGTACCTGATTGATCTTCACCCTGGGCATGAACTAGGAGTAGTATAAGAGAAAGACCACCCAGCAGCGCAAAGAGGATTTGCTTATTCATGGGAAGCAACATCGATTACACTTCGATGATGAGACACACAAAATTAAGTTCATGACGACTAATCTTTATATAAGAGAGAAGTTATATATACAGCCATACACGATCATTTTCTGGACTCATTCAAGGCTTCAAGCATAGAAGAGCCATATGTAATATGTATTGACTAATAGTTGGTCTGACAAAGACAGATGACATGAGGATAATACTTACTATTGTCTAAATGAATTTGGATATACAGAACCTGCCTAATTGCATTTCTCATATCACTTGGACCTGTCCAAACTCACCAATTCTCAACATTAAGATTGAAATAGTCTTAGAATGATTTTTAATTCAAAGATAAAATATCAAAATTAGTTATTCAAATGCGCGCCATTCCTCACTTGTGTTTACATGCTTTGGAGCAGGTACTGACTTGGTACTTGTAGATGATAATCGCCCTCTAAGATTTCTCAATTCCTAGCTAGTTCAGTAGCCAATATACTAATGGGAGTCCAAATATTCCCAGAGCATAGAATAGAAGTCGTCTAAATTCCTACATCACTCTATGCTTCTCTATTGTTTTCTGACCAAGTTTCTGTTTCATGCAGATCACTTACACATTGATACAATATAATTTATCAACTAGTGGCCAAAATATAAGAGAGATATATGTTAACTTCAAAACCAAAAGTCTATGACACGGCTAATTCAACTCAAATTTCTATAACGACCATTGCAGTTAGAGTCCGCTGAATGGTTCATTAGTTCATAATATATTAAAATTGTTCCATGACTTGAGTTTGTCAATGATTCTGAAAGATAACCTTATCCCGCCATTTTTAACTGTTTCTTTGTGTTCGTCTCATTCCATGATTAGGGTTTAATTACTAATTGATTAAGGAATATACAGTACTTTATTAATTCCGTATTTTCCAAGAATCCCACTTGATGAAACCACCAGCATCATCCTTTCTAGGTCTGTAATTTTTATCTCAAGTTGCATGTATGGGGTTGGTGACACAAATTGATATATATATATATCAGTATATCAGTATTAATTAAGCCAATTTGGCTTATGGAACCGTTTTTGGTTAAATTTTCAGATATCCCAAATATTGCCCCTGCTAAAGATAAAAGAGATTGAAGGAAACAATATATACATGGGTTAAAATGGTAAACTACAAAAAGGAAAAGCTAAAAGAAAATTAGAAGGAAAAAGAAATTAAAAGGGGTACGGAGACCCTTCACCCACGTTCAATTTTATGGAACTGCCACTTGCTTAATTACTTTTATTACCCCTCTCTAAAATTAAACCAAACAAAACAAACAACATAATAAAAGGATACAACAGTAAACTACAAATCAGGAAATATTACAAAAGGATAGAAACAATTGAATGGGAGGATAAAAATTTCAGAGTTCAAAACCAATCGGTTGTTCAGTTGAACTCCACTACCCAAAATATCTCCCCTCATCGTCTTCCTCCTTTTACGTCTCCCAACTACTCATCTTCTTCACAAAACGTGTTCTCACTCTCTGCTAATTGCTTCATCTCAGGTAAGAATTTTTTTTCTTTGCCTCATGGATTATTTGATCCACCTGATAATTTGATTGATCTTATGTATTCCAAACACAGGAGCTTTCTTGCTTTGTTTGCTGCTGTCGTTGCTCAAACATAAAAGTGAAGTCGAACGGACATAGAAAAGGTGTGCTCGATCACTTATTTGGGTTTCTGCATCATTGTAAATTCATAGCAAAATTGAATGGTGTAGATCATTATTTCGCGACTCCTTATTTCGCTCACTTTCAGGTCATATTTCTACATCTCAACTGTATAATATATAAAACACAGTGTGTAGATCATTCATACAAAGTTTCATCAAATTCGAAGATCATTTGGGTACCGAATTAGATTAAATAAATCAACAAAACAAAAGTTGTCCAAACAGAACCGTTCGTGTAAATTACGATTACGGAAGCTTAAATGCTCTTCAAATTTGATGAAACTTTACAGGAATGACCTGAAAGTGAGCGAAATAAGGAGTCTCGCACTTTAATTTCAAAGAGGGATCTCATTCTGGAAGAGGACTGTATATATATATATATATACAGGCCTTCTCGGTTGCGGACGTCCGCACCAAAGTTTTGGTGCGGATTTCCATTTTTGTACCACTTTCCGATCGAATTTCCTCAAACTTCCTTCTAGACATATCTAGATCATCTTGTGTAAATCATCTCTGCAAAGTTCAGCCAATTTGGTGATCGTTAAGGCCCTCAAACTTGCGTTTTTCTGTTATATACCTGAACCGGACAGAATTCA
>NC_020494.1:21636071-21659141 GCF_000184155.1 Fragaria vesca subsp. vesca | reverse complement strand
ATATATATATATATATTGTTCTAGGATATTCTGTATCTTTCTAGATATTCTTTATGTGTGCCTTGGCCTTATGCCAATAGGATATGTAGTTAGACTAGATCTATGTATTCATATCCTTACCATATTAGTATTGTGTAATTCCCTATATAAAGGGCTCATATCAATGAATAAGATGATGATTCTCTTGCTATCTCTTTGTCTCTACACTTTATCCTTTATCATGTTATCATGCACTTTGTTCTAACCCTAGAGCCAATAGCCCACCATTTATTTTCCAAAACCCTAAAATCGGGCAGCCATGTTTTTCCCGATTTCTGACCAAAATTCCGACTGCCCTCTGCCGGAATTTTATATCCCCAGAAAGTTGTCTTCGTCCCGGATCCAACACCGCTGGCCTCACCCTGAGAACCGGCCGGAAAGTCTCCGAACCGGCCGCCGGAAGATTCCAGACCGCCGCCGATACCGACCACCGGTTCACCACCTTCCCTTGCTCCGATCAACCTGAATTTGTGAAAGCAGCTTCCTCATCTAGAGCTGCTCGTCGTGTCAGATTTTCAGCCCCAAATTCGAAGTAGAAGTAGGCGAAACGTTGTTTCTCCTCTCGGCAGCCTCTAGAAATCAAAGATTTTAAGATTGCTCGTCTTCCAAGGAAAACCAGAAAGGTTCCCAACCCTCGGTCGAAGCCTGCAATCGACTCAAACTCATCAGAGCTCCTATAAACGCAGTTTATTTTACAAACTAATAAGTAAGCTTTAATATTACAGTTATTTACTTTGGAATAACTCGGAGGGATAAAATCTTTTCTCCCTTCTCCATCTCCATTCTATGCTTGGGATTTTGTGTGTGCAGGTACCAAAAATCCTGGAATTTTATTCGCGGGTCAAGAGTGTGTTATCAACTCTTGTTTCCTTGTCCGGGTTGTGTATGATCAACCCCGACCTATCACCGGATTGTGTATGATCAACCCCGACCTATCACCGGATTGTGTTTAATCAATCCGAGGCCTTTTTCCGAATTGTGTTTGATCAATTCGCGGCTTTTCCGGATTGTGTGTGAGCAATCCGAAGGACAAACCATTAAAAGCATTGTTTGTGACCTCTATCGAGTCTCATAACAGCTTGGTTTTGTATGCAAGAGCAATGTAACATTCTGCTCCTTTGAGTTTTGACGTACTAGATGCCTAAGGCGGATCTTCGCTTGGTATCTGTGGAACCTTTCATTGGAAAGGATTAAAACCACATGTTTTGACCCCCAGGCTAACAAGCCTAGATGCCGAGATTTCACATCTTATGCGCTCAAAATCTTTGAAGCGCCACATCGACAAAAGCCTTTAATGACAATCTATGCAAAAAGTAATGACCACAAAGTACTGTGGAATGCACTCATGGAGTGTTTCTTGAAACGTTCATATAACTCTACTTGTTGAGTTATTAGTCAAGTGAATTGCTTACCACCTTAATTGACTACATATTGTCGATGATCTTTTATGGCATCATGATCCATAATCTTTAGCGGATTCGATCATCATCAAGTTCTCTAGGTCCTCCAAGTTAGTTTGGAATTACCAATGAGACTTGATTTTGATCATACAAACGAGAATTGTATATACGCTAATGTGATAAACTTATTTGGGATTATCCCCTAATGTGGAGACAACAATATGGGTCACGGCAACGGCAGAAAACGTCGTGCCGATGTCTAGAAAAGAGGGGGAGGTGTCGCCGGCTCTAATAGCGACACTCCCGGTCTAGACACAATTTTGTCAAAACTACTCACGTCAGCTCATGACAATGCAACCGTTGTAGATCTTCGGATCACTGGTTCAAAATTGTCCAACTCCTTCAAATTGTGAATGCATACAAAAAGGTATGGAAAATCAATATGAGGACAAGAACGTCATCCTCATGATCGCGAATTTCAAAGATTCAGATCCTGCTCTAGCTACCCATGACTTTGACGTCATCGGCTAGACATTGATTTTCATTCCAAGCTATATGTACTAAGGCGTTGTATCGACATCCTTCGTCTATTTGATACCTCGATGTACTCACATTAGCAATAATAAATGCCTTGAGAATTTTTTCGAAGTTATGAAACTATTCTCCTCTTATGGTTTGTATTGATTTATAAACAAGATGTACATTTTTACATCGTCCTTAGAAGCATGACATGTTTACAATCTACATGGTTAGATTGCGCCGTTTTGGTCTCTTCCAAGTGAAGATGACACACGGCCTTGCATCCTCAAGAAGGATCGCTAATGTGTTTCCGATTAAGTCTTCTACCCTTTAGCGGATTTTCCATCATCAATTGTTCAACTAGGCTCATCCAAGCTTAGTGTGATGTCTTAGAATTGTTCGAAATTAAGGAGATAATGGTTTCAAGTGTGCCTCGTACTACCGGCCCTCCTCCATGGATATGCCTAGTCATACTGACTTGGAGTTACTGAAAGCTTTTGATTTTGGATCCCCCTACGCTATTAAACTAATTGTTGTCTTGCAAAAGACGTTGAAGACTTATCAAAACCAGAAAATTATCATCATGATCGAATCCTCTAGGTCCTCTGAGTTAGTTTATGTTCATGTCAGGGAGTTTTTGCTAACTAGTCATGGAGTTTACGATCTTAGAACGACTGAAAGGACCTGGTTTTGATCATACACGCGTCACTTTTGGCTAAGGTAAAAGCCTACACGCCACCTGCAAGCTTCACAGCTTCGCACATACCAATTCTGCGAAAAACAGCAATTTGTCCCTTCTAGATAGTCAACTTCGTTTGAGCTTTGTGAACAACAACGGACGAACCAGACAGTGAGCTTTATATCATTGGAAAGCTCTACGAGTCTAGTTTTCAAAACTTTTTGCGGTTTTCCATATCTAGTTTAACGAAGAAGTTATGGCTGTTTTAGTACGCAAAGATCATTATACGCTGAAATTTTTATGCACTCTCGGGATTGTAGCTTTTCGTAGCTTTTTTTCAATCCTTCTAAATGGTTCAGACTTGAACTATTAACTCGCCTATCTACTCCTTGTAGGTATGTCTCATTGAGACATTGAGTGCTTCGCAGATAGTGGAACTATCCACAACATTCTAAGGAACCGGCAACTATTTTTGGATTTTATGCCTTTGTAAATCTCTTGTGACTACAATGATTGAATCATACCGGTCATTCTGGGACGTGGTTTAGCTTTAATCTTGATGCCTCATGGCACCATGATCAATGTTACAGATACCCTCTATGCATTGAGAGGCAATCGAACCATATTGAGCTTTAAAGACATTCCTGCTAATAGTTTTCATTTGAAAACACATTGTGAGAATGAACAAGAATTCTTTTGTGTATTACACCTTCTCATGAATGCGGACTGAAGCACATCTTGGAGAAATTCATGAGTCAATCTAGTGGACTATATGTCACTACGATTCGAATATATTCGAATATCGAATCCCATGTTGTCACCAAACATGATATTTAGGACACCGACTCATATAGGCTTTGGTTTGACCAAATTGGTCAACCTGGAAGAGATATAATGGTTCAGATTTTGAGAAATTCTCATGGACATCCATTCTTCCGCTCAAAACGAAGACATTCGAGATCTAGCATCACCATGAAGCATGGTGGTGACCCGGGGGACATTGACGTCACCCGAACACGATTCCAACTTCCTGGAGGTTTTCCGGTCAATTCCTCAAGCAATTGAGGTGCACCGGCCTTCCCTCGATGTCGCATTGGCCCCCTGTAATTCTCATTACTCGTTTTGAAAGCCTATTCTTTAGCTAAATTAGGAGTGAGACCCTCCTACGCTAAATAACACAAAAGTGAACATTCTATTCTTACATCAAACTATGTAGATAGATACAACCAACTTGCGGACACCTTTTTATGTTTTATGGTGTTGGTTGAAGTGGTAACACACTGGTCACGTGTTACACTGTTATCTACTGCTTATGCTGCTTATACTTCTACGGGCTCACTACCTATTATTTAAAGAAGTTTATCGGGATGTAAGTTGAAGTGTCCTGTACCCCATGTTGACATGCAATACGGTCTCACCGAGGCTATGACCAAGCAACTTTAGCTTGTCTCTTGAACATTATTGATGCGCACCAATCTTTCTATTGCGTCTTGGGGCTATGTAATATTTGCATGCAGTTTTACTATTCATCTACGACCCACCATCATTGAATATTTTTATACTACAGCTCGTGACTGTGTACCAGGATTGCAATCCTTGAGCTCAAATAAGATTGAAACGGATCTCCAATCCTTGAGCTCGGCTAAATGTTATTTCTAGGTGCCAAATCGAATTGCCACTACGTACAATGATGGGTCATTTGAGATGAAGAAGTACTTAGGTTGGATATGAACCTCCACCTATAAATCTGCATATGTAGAAACCTTGTTAGGGGATCTCATTCACAGCTAAATTGCAGATTGTCACTTTGATGAGACAATATTCCCACCGTTAAAGGGAGATAAGAATACAAGTGTTTAAGTGGAACAACGTGAATTGTCGTGGTTTGTCCCCACTAAGTCTCATCTTGATCCCAAATGCTTAAAGTGTTAAAGTGACGAGATCACATGCTGCAAATATGTCTGCAAGGATTGATGTCCTATCAAGAGGACGACATGGCGCGGCGCGACCAAAATGAGTTGGTCTTGACGCCATCAACATAGATGGTGATATGGTGACATCATATAGTGGCAAAATTGGTGTCACAAGGCCGTGTGGCTCCCTAAAAGGAGGGAGGCCCTTAAATTCGATATTTTCTTGCACTAGGAAGAAAGCGAGCTTGGCACAACCTGATCCATTGATCAGTGATACTCAAATCCGTCTCATGAAGTCTGAATTGTGATTATCATTGGGGGATGCCTCAATGTCAAATTCAATCCATATAGAGATCTCTACAAGTATTACACTAGTGTACATGAGGACGTGGGATAATGAGTCTATTATCGAACCACCTTTCGTTGATGGATATCAACTTAGTTGATTGGCCTAATGGAAAGATGCGATCCAGCATTAACAAAGAGATAGGTCCTTAGGCAGGTGATGCCGACACCGCAAGCTAAACCCTATCAACTATACCTTTGTTAGATAGTGTTGTGAGAACAAGAGCTTAGACTCACCTTATGGTGTAAGGTCTCACTAACACGCACTGAGATCGATTACGATGAGATATGCTCTCATAATGGATGTCATTGAACTCCACTACTTTGTCAGTTTGGTAATTTCCAAATAATTGAACATGCAGCCTATGAATGTGGTCATAATAACATCTCTATGGGATCAGAGATATACATGAAGGTCTTAAACAGACTTCATTCATCTGAATCAAGTGGCTCGAAACCACAAGAGCATGCGTTTGCTAAATGTATTGAAACGCACATGGACTCTACTTGATTTGGAAGGGATATGGTGAATTTTGCCTTTGCGTGTTCATTCCTGATTTACATAGACTCTTGATGGATTAAGAGATGTCAATATGTATCAACATCCGAAGAAAAAGATCTTGAGAAGACACGGTCTCGATAAGGCACTCGATGACTATATTGATGATGATTTTCCATCAATCGGCTTAGGAACTTTATAACTAGTGAGGCCCATATATACTCCCATGATTAGTCAAGGTCTTTGCTCTAAAGAGAGATCCGTTGTTTTGTCTAAAGCAAGATGACAAATATGTGTTAAGAGATGGAGTTCCCATCTAAATCTAAGTACAATAAGACGCATCAATGTACTCAACACAATACGAAAGACTTGACATCTCATTCGCTATGAAAAGTTGTAAAGCTAAGTGTAGCTATGCGCCCACGCAACGCCAATGTAATGACAGTAACTATTTTTTCAATACTTAATGGTATGAAAGGTTGAGGCTTATTCTATCCCTACATAAGAAAGACACATCAAAAGCGAAATCAGAATCTGCAAAGTTTTGTTGGTCAACTTCCACGGGACCTACATGAAATCTCACTCACTGGAAAATGGTGAAATTGGTACCATTGGAAAGATCTATGTGTCTACTTTCCAGGGACACCAACTATTTGATCATACCTATCATATTGACTGAGTTATGGCCATTTTCATAAAGTAGGACGAATCTGTCCGAGAATCTGATTTTGGCAAAACAGTCAACTTCGACGGGACTTTGTGAATAGCTCCTGATGAACCAGAACGTGTGTAATATATGGTTGGAAAGCTAAATGAGTCTAGTTTCCAAAACCATTTACGGTTCGTTCATATGTATTTCCTAGAGAAAGTTACGATTGTTCTAGTAACTGAAGGTTATGCTGAGCGGAAATCTGATTTTCTGCACGAACTTATGTTTTGAGTTCACAAGCGGCCTTCTCCTCAAGATCTAAGTGTAAAAGATTATTTGAGGACAATGCGGCATGATTTAGTTAATCATTGCCCAATGCCACATTTGAAGACATGTTACAGAGCATTGACATGCTAAGTTGTTGAAACTTCTGTGATTAGTAAAAATCAGGAAGAGCCCTATGATTGATGTAAAGATCAAGGGGAGGTGCAAACTTTAGGGGGAGTCTAACACATACATACATGTCACTATCAAATGTGAAGGGTGCGTTGTACTCTTTTTCTCCTACGATCAAGGTTCAGTTTTTCTCCCACAGGGTTTTTGTGACTTGGCGAGGCAACAGATCAGCACCATCGGCATATCAGCGCGCGGCACAAGGGGAAGTGTTCTAGGATATTCTGTATCTTTTTAGATATTCTTTATGTGTGCCTTGGCCTTATGCCAATAGGATATGTAATTAGACTAGATCTATGTATTCATATCCTTACCATATTGGTATTGTGTAATTCCTTATATAAATGGCTCATATCAATGAATAAGATGATGATTCTCTTGCTATCTCTTTGTCTCTACACTTCTTCCTTCATCATATATATATATATATATATATATATATATATATTATCTCTACATTTTTAAAGTTTGCGGATATATGCTATATATCTACCATTGACTAAAACTATAGAATAAATTAATATAAATTTAGAGACAAAATAACGAATGAAATGTTTTAAATTTTTTCATCACATTTCCATATATTCAAGTTTCTAGAGCTAGGGACTATTTTGTGCCGATTGATCATGTTAAAACGTTTTTTTCCCCTCTAAATCGCCAATATGTGGTCGAGATTTATACTCGGTCAATGTTGATGGGATCAATCTTACCTTGTCTTTAGATCGATTTTCAACCTTAAGCTGTTACCAACTGACGACTTGTGATGATTTTCTCATTTCAATATTAGCATAAACTTTGCCTTGTCATGATGTGTTTTTGGGGTACGTACGTAGCTCCTTTGGGTTTGATGCTGAGCTGATCTTAAACTCATGTTCCCCTGTTATGTAGTAAGATTGTACGAGTTGAACATTTTATGGCACAACAAACTTTCCGATTTGTGCAGAACTATCGGGCGGAGTGGCGGACAGTACTTCACATTTATTTCATTTTCTCACGAAGTATATTTCTGCAACTGAAATAGCTAAATTTGTGCACATCAGAGGTCCGATTAATTTATTGGCCTCGAACTTCCAAATGCATGCTATGGCTAGATGAGTATGGATAATTGATCGTTGTCCTTTTGGCAGGGTGCATGTCTTAGCTAGCTGTGATGAATGGATGGATGGCCGGACAGTTAAGAATGGATGGTTGATCAGAAACTCCTGTAACAAATTGAAGGATGATATTGATTGGGAGATGGAGGCACTACATGCAGATTGCAGAAGTGCTACTTGTAAGTGAAGATGGTTAAAGGCTTCCTCGTTCTTGTTGCCCATGTATGTTAATTTTCTCAAAAGTGTTGAAGAGATATATATGCATTTGATTTTTATAGATCTCCAATTTTGTGCGTCAAAAGGTGAATTGTTGTTCAGGTACGTGATCAAACCTCCATTAAGGGCCACATCAGTCGAAGGTGACTTCTTGTAATGACGAACATGCAAGCATTTATGCAAATTAATAATTTTGAAATAGGTGCAATCCCTCCATGCCTTTTTTTTTTTTAAATTAACACAGCTTGAATTCAACTGAGAAACCAGATACGAATTTTGAATTTTGATCGATGAGTAAGGGGGTGGTCACAGACCTTACCCTGCTAAGGACTTGAAAAAAAAAATTACTAACTAATCGGCAGAACCTGATGAGTAGCCCTATAGACTTCAACATGATCGATATGCAACCTGATTACCTTCCCGATAAAGATTAGACGAATTAAGTCCTTATAACTGAGGGATGTACTCTGATCGACTCGTTCTGAGACAATCTCTCAGTGGAATGTCCTAGATCAGTTTCATTTCTTGTCTGCTTTGTTCGAGCCAGTTCGATTGCCAAACACTCCTTCAGTTCCATCACTACCTGACTCATCATTGGCCTTTTGATGGGGTCTGGAGATATACATGCCATTGCTATCTCCAAAACTTGCCACACACAGTTAGGACTGAAATTTCTCTCCAGTCTTGGCTCAACAACACTGTAAATGTCTCCTTGTGCAAGCATGGAAGCAACCCAGTGACTAATGTGAATTCTCTCAACAGTTCCCCATATAACAGGTCGGCTTGTGATAATTTCCAACAGCACAATCCCAAAGCTATAAACATCACTTTTCTCATTTAACCTGCTTGTTAGGTAGTACCTGCAGCAAAACCAAACCATGCAACACGAATCACAATGATTTCACTAATTACAACGTTGGTTTGAAGTTTGAAAAATAAAGATTAATTTGAACACTAATGATGGTCAGTCAAATAGAATTAATATCAAGTAGTACTCACTCAGGGTCAAGGTACCTGGGAGTACCAGCGATACCAGTTGTTATATGAGTTACAAGGTCTGTATGGAAAATTCTGGATAGGCCAAAATCAGCTACTTTGGCTTGGAAATTTTCACTCAGCAAGATGTTTGCTGATTTCACATCCCTGTGAATTATAGGTGGCTTACAACCATTATGCAGATACTCCAATCCTACATTTCAAAATTCATCACAAAACAGTCTACAAATCAAGAGGTAAAACATGGACCAAAATATATCATCACGTTGCTAACCTTGTGCAGCATCTACTGCTATCCGAAGTCTATCTTCCCAACCCAAAATAGTGGAACTGTCATCTAAATCCATAGAAAGTATATATAATTAAGAAATGCTGAATGTCAGTACTAAATAAATTCAAATGCAGCCAAACCTGAAAGATGTTCTTGTAAGTTTCCATTGGCCATATACTCGTAGACGAGCCCTATATTGGATTCCTCATTGCAATATCCAACAAGGCTGGTCAAGTTTGTGTGATGAACTCTCATCAGAAGATTAACCTGTAATTAAAGAGGCAACAATCACAACAGGTTAATTGTTTGTATACTGTTGAGCTCACAAAGATTGCGTTTCGTTATTTGATAAACCTGCCTCTGCATGAAATTCTTGCAAACCTTGAACTGATGATGGCGAAAGCATCTTAATGGCTACTTGAGTTTTGTCTATGTAACCATGATAAACTGTTCCAAATCCACCTTTCCCAAGAGTCCTTTTCAAGTTGTTGGTGAATTTCAGGATCTCAGAATGCGTAAATTGTCGTTTAGTTGACTCCAATGATCCTAACTCAGTTTTGGATTTTGCATCTGTACTTTCCAAATATTAAGTCAAGCTTAATCAGAATCCATGCTTTCACCTTTTCAGAGAAATCCGTTTTTTATTAATCAGCAAAAGAAATTAAAAGACACATATTAGAACTGAAAGCACTGATGAAAATGACCATCCTTTCATTATCTATGAAGTCTTACCATGTTTCTTTTTCCTTCTTAAACCCCACAAGATAGCTGTTATAGTTAATAAGAAGATTGACACTCCAGCAATTGACAGAACTACCGGAGTTAAGAACTTTGGCTTCTTCTTTTCCATCTTCGTGCAAGAAACAAGTCCAGATACATTTGGATTTTGGCACAAACTACAACAAAATGGTTGAAGGAAACTGTTATAAGATTTTGATCAATTATTATTACCACTAGTATATTCCCAGCAGTCATCAGAAAAGATTACATAGAAAATCCTGAAATAAATTTGTTCACTGAATTTGGCCTCTAGACTCATATTTTCTCATTGAACTCTGGTGATCATTTCAAATAGGAGAAAGAACCAGTATAATTCATCGAAGTTGAAAGAAGAGATCATGAAATGGAACCAAAGATTTTGACAGTACTAATGAGCACAGAAAAATGAGCTAATCTTATATTCTCCTTGTCATTGTGCAATGAAGTACACAACGTTAATACAAAAGACTCGACTATGAGTACCATGAGGACTCTAAATATAGAAACTGTATATAATTCCCAATATATACTAGTACAGTTTACATGAACAAATACAAAAGAAATTTAAAGCTCATTAAAAGACTGGTGTGGCGTTTATGACTCTATGTTAATGAATTAAAATTTCAACAAGCGATTAGGGGAGTTGATGAAAAACTTTAGAAGTCGTGGACTTGTGGTTTTCTAAGAACAAGAGGAAACCACACCTTAATGTTAGTGAACCATCATTCATTCTTTCAATCAGTCCAACTGGAACCAAGCCTTTGAGATTGTTGTTCTCCAAGTTCTGCAAAGGGAAATTATTCTCACCAGTCACCAGACTATATATCTAACTAAGGGTTTTCAATTTAAATACAATACCAAATAGCTTACAGGACTTTTAAATTTGACAGTTGAGATAAAAATTCTGGAACAGGTCCGGTTAAGTTGTTATTCGACAAATCCCTGAAATGAGTAGTTCAACAGGTTCAGAAAAGCCTCTGTGAATGAATTACTGGTGAAATAAAAAAATACCTCGTCATTAGTTTGGTAATTCATTAATCTTGACAGACAGTGAGACAAGAAAAAACTTACAAAGTCTGTAGCATTGTAAGATCGGACATAGAAAGATCAATCTCCCCTGTTAGTCCACTTGAGGACAAGTTCCTGACATGTTCCGAAGTTTAATAAGACATATGTAAATGTAGAATGATAATCAGTAAGTTAATTGTATGAAAAAATTCTCACAAGGATATGATTCTTAGGGCCTGATCACTTTTCAGATAGCTACAGTTCAGACCTTGCCATGAGTAAACTTGGGGGGCACAAGGATCTCCTTGCCAGTTTCTTCTGATTTTATAAAATGACTTGAGTTGTGTGATTGCAACAACTAATATTTATGCATGTGAACAGACAAAATTTACATCAAATTATGTTGAGGGTAAAACATAAAATTAGTAATCTCAACTTATGAAAGCTAGCATAAGGAATTAGAATTCATTTACTTACCATCTCCTTGACTTGTAACCGGTTCTATGAATTTTTTCACCTTATAAAGCTCAAAAGCATTGAGGATGGGTGGAAGGGTGGAGTTCTCGACCTTGAAGATTGAAAAGTTTTGTCCTCCACTCATTGCTTTACTTCTGTAACTAGTAGATGGGTACATGTACCCCAATTCAAATGGGTCATTATACATCTTCCCATTTTTAGTAATGTATAGCCATCTAGATTGGTTTGGTTGGAGCTTTTCAACTTCTGCGAAATGCATGAATATATGATATTCTGCATTTTGCTCAGTAGGCTGCCAAGAAAAATTCAAGGACTCATTTACATTTTTTGGCTTGACAGCAGTACTCATAACAATAGATGGTAATTCGACTATGTTCTGATTGAGAGGGTCGATTGTGGATGAAGTATTTAATTGTTCCCAATCGTCAAGGCTTTCGTAGAAATACCAGAAGCGATCATGAATATCCTCTGGATACCTAATATAGATATTTCATCAGTACATACATATAGCATGTCAAATCAAAATATTCATGAATTGCAAACAGGTAAGTTATGTAATATTAATAGCTACCTGTATCCTCTCTTATTAGCAATTAGACCTGTGTCATATCGCCATTCAAGCGCCAACGATCCCACTTCTGCTTCATAAGATTCATTATTTAAAGGCCTCAGCTCTATCCCTGATATAAATGGAACCCCGGAGCCAGTGTTCACCAGACAAACTTGTACATCTGAGACTCCATCAGGTACAAAATGTATAAGCTCCTTGTTTATGTCTGTGGATGCATAATCAAAACTCACTGAATCCCACAAATTAGCACCAAAATGTAGTTCAAATTCAGGTGATTTATCTTGACCATCATAGTTCCCATAAAAGAAACATGCTCGGATCAAATACTTGGTGCAACTTGTAACGTTTATTTTGTAGCAGTTCCTTGTCCCTTCAGGAAACAACCTTAGAGACTCGTATGGCTGCTGCTTTGTATCTCTGTATTCAGGATGTACCAACTTAATTTCACCAGTGTCAATGAAGTTGGCATCTGAAGTATAGTTGATGCCGGTTGTCCTTTCAATATAGCTTAAATTTTCTGCCGGCAGTCCACAATCTATGCTAATGAAGCCTGACATATGGATGAGATCTGTATGTGTTATCTATAGGAGATTACGAGAGGCCTGGCATTGGCCTGTATGTTTACAAATGCATGTATATCTATAGTTCTATATCTATACTTCAAAGTTACGTTGATTACTAACATTTTCCTTATAACAGGGAACTCATACCTGATTGATCCTGGGCATGAACAAGGAGCTTCAGGTTGAGAGGAAAACCACCAAGCAGTACTAAAACTGCGAAGACCAACGAATTCATCAATGTCCCCCACATCCTTGACTACACTTGGTGAAAAACAAGAAGTAAATGAAGTAAGAGCTATATATATATGTATATATGGTCAGTGGATACTGTATCAGTATATAGAAGCAAGTTTTTCCGACTCACGTCTATATGCATTTCGTCACACTGGCCACGATGGTGTTTACTCATGTCATAGAAACCAGAGTACATTTCCAAATCAAAAGGAATTTATATTGAGGAAAGATCAGTGAGCAATAGTCACAATCAAGGTACAGATCCCACATTTGACAGAGTCTGGATTGGAACTACAGACTGTGTACAGCAAAGTCAAGGTACGTACATACGTACATTCCTCCAGAAATACATAAAGAAACTCTGTGATATATCTAATTCATGATTGTGTTAGGTAATAGGCATATCATGATCTTTGGCCGATTGAAAAGCCAAATTAAGCAAGGAAACATTCCACACACAAGACATTTGACTTTGCTAGAATTGGAGAACATACAGTTTGCTACAAAGTTGTCAAGCTAGCTGAAGAACTTTATAAGCAACTTGATATGAAATAATAACGAAAGCATATCAGAATTCCCTAAATTATACACCAAGTTGCAATCCTATTTCTAATGCTATAGTTTAATGTTTAGTTAG
This sequence comes from Fragaria vesca subsp. vesca, assembly GCF_000184155.1. Taxonomy (NCBI): domain Eukaryota; kingdom Viridiplantae; phylum Streptophyta; class Magnoliopsida; order Rosales; family Rosaceae; genus Fragaria; species Fragaria vesca. Next base: position 21,645,819 of record NC_020494.1, on the reverse strand, counting down.
TACTTAGTAGAGTCAGATCAATACATGGTGCTGTCCTTCAGTTGAAGAAGCAATGATCAAATCTTATTATCTTTTGCCAAAACAGTTGGGTATATAAAATTAAGCAGGAACGATCTAAGCAAGCCCCCTATAGATTTTGATAGTTTAAAATCTTGAGTTCATAATCCCTAATACCTAATCACACCTAATTGTACAAAGGCCTCTTTACGTAAAAACCCAACAATTAACTGGTGGTTAAATTGGGCCAAAATCTAGACAATGGTGAGCCATGTTTGTCACTGTTTAACAATGCCAACTAGAGGTTTACACTTTGATTAATAAACAAAATCCAGGTCTTCAAATACAAATGCAATGGCATATACAGATATAGACTAAAAATTTAGTCTCTGAATAAGTGCATATAACATTCACAGAACCATTAGTGCAAACCTCTGGTATTGCAAGATACATGCTACCTAACTGAGGGAGTTAGCGTAGCAATAGAATTGTTAGCCATGATCTCCATCGAAACTCTTGATTCAGTTTCATGGCTCTGCTTAGTTCGAGCCAGTTCTGTTGCCAAAGACTCCTTTAGTTCCACAATCACTTCACTCATCATTGGCCTCTTGATGGCATTTGAAGATACACAAGCCATAGCTATTTCTACAGCTTTCCAGACTGAGTTAGGATGGAAATTGTCCTTTAACCTTGAATCAACAATACTGAAAATATCTCCTTTCTCGAGCATGAAACCAACCCATTGGCTAAGGTGAATTCTCTCTTGTAGTTTTGATAAAACAGGTCGACTTGTGATGATCTCTAACAGCACAATCCCGAAGCTATAAACATCACTTTTCTCATTTAACCTACTTGATAGATAGTATCTACAAACCAAAACCATGAAACTCGTATCATATCTACCTAAAAGTGTTAAACAATCACTGTTTAATCATAAAAATGCATGCCCAAGGAAATACTTAGGTACAGCCCCTGGTCTACCTTCAAGCCAACAAATAACTAAGAAGTCCAGGTTTCAAACGCAGAGCCTTCTTCAACTAAGGCTTGCATACCATGTCAGACTATAATTCCAGCAATCTATCCAAAATTTTCACATACAAGGGATTGGATATCAAGATGACCAGTACAATATTTGCCAAACTATCTATTTTGACTTTTTAAGTCCTTCATTCTTCTTCATAACTTCATTACTCATCTTTTTCTAGTTGATTAATATGTGTTCCTCTAATGTTTCAATAACTGTAATGCTAAATATAATGGGTAAGCTATAAAGTATAAACAAAAAACGCTTACTCGGGATCAAGGTACCCTGGAGTGCCAGCAACAAGAGTTGATACATGACTGCCATCATTAGTTGGAAAAATTTTGGATAGGCCAAAATCTGATAGTTTAGCTTGAAGATATTCATTCAGCAAGATATTTGTCGACTTGATATCCCTGTGGATTATGGGCGGCTTGCAACCATAGTGCAAATATTCCAGTCCTACAAAATTCCATATACAATGGAGACATCATTTATCAACAAAGTCCATAAACAAAAGAAAACAAAAGAGAAGAAAAATGAGTATAAGTAAGGACAACGATGATCAATTACTTGCTGACCTTGTGCAGCATCTATTGCTATTCGTAACCGATCTTCCCAAGTCAAGATATTTGAACTGCTATCTACATCCACAAACATTGAAAATTTGAGAATTTTTTCTGTCTCAACTTACAAAGGAACCCCATATTAATACAAGATATTTGCAGCATACAAAATTTACTGAATAATTTCACTGAGCCCTAACCTGAAAGATGTTCTTGTAAGTTTCCATTGCACATGTAGTCGTAGACAAGGCCTACTCTAGTTCTCTAGTTTTATCATTACAGTATCCAGCTAGACTTGTCAAGTTTTTGTGATGAACCCTCATAAGAAGATCAACCTGCAATATCAGACCACAACACATTAGTTTGTTGTATTATATATAATAGCGTTAAAAAGATTTATGCATCAGTATTTTTGGCAAGCATGCCTCGGCATGAAATTGTTGAAACCCTTGAACTGCTGACGGCGAAAGCATCTTGATGGCCACTTGAGTCTTGTCTATGCCACCATGATAAACAGTTCCGAATCCACCTTTTCCAAGAATCCTTTCAAAATTGTTGGTAATCTTGAGTATCTCAGAGTAGGTAAATTTTCGTTTTGTCGATTCCATTGACCCCAATTGAACAGTGGCTTTCACATCTGTGTCATCTCCTGAGACCAACAAGTTTTATCAGCAGCTTATAAAGTCAAAACCAGCATCCTTCATCTTTTATTTTCCCTTGAATTCTGCTACAAAACTCTGCATTTGTACTAGTAAATAATAATTTATAGTTCTCTTTGAAAGTCATTTCTGATATGCTCCATAGAGGTTTGATGAAAATATGTTTTACTGTAACTGTGTTGTTTTACAACACATGTATATACATGACAACAGAGGTCACACACACTCACAACACAACCACATACATTTCACATACATATACATGTTTTGTGTACATTTTGAAGGATCAAAGCAACTAGATTGTTCTGTATAGAACAGGCACAACTCTTCTAGTAAAGAATCAGTAACAAATACAGCAATCAACCCTGTTTATTGAGATTGAATGTGTAATCTCAAAGTTATTTAAATTCAACAACCATAAGAGCACGTACTATTCCTCGACTAAAAGTTATTTGACTTTGTTTAACTGATTAATGACAGTATATGTTCGGAAGTCTAGCTTACCCAGTTGTCTTTTGCTTTTGAGGCCCCAGCAGATGATAGCTACCAAAATTGACAACAGGATTAAAATTCCGGATACCACTTTAAGAATAACGAAATTGTGCTTCTTCTTTAACTTGCAAGGAACGTGTCCAGATAGTTTTAGATTTTGGCACAAACTGACATCAAAATCGTTGATGACAATTGTAGTTAGATTATGATCAATTATAAAAGCCAGCTATAAATCCCCATGTTATAATTTAGGATGCAGATTTATATAACTCTTAACATTTTCGATCATTTTACAAAATCATGAGAGAAAAAAAAAAAAAAAAAACTTGACATTACAAATAGAAAACTGGCTCGTGACTATATCAATATAAGTTTTTGAAGTAGAAATTTAGGTTCATGTAAGTTGCATACCTTAGTGACGGCAAACCATCGTTCCTTTTCTCAATTAATCCTACTGGAACGGAGCCTGTAAGCTTGTTATTCACCAAGTTTCTACAAAAGTAAATAAAGTACTATGTCTTATCTATGGTTACCAGTTAAGGAGTTTTCCTCTGCCAAACTATATCACCAAATAATTTCTTACATGAAAATTAGATCTGGTAATTGAGACAAAAACTCTGGAATACTTCCTGTTAAGTTGTTGTTTGATAAATCCCTGAAATGAACAGATCACGTTTACAACTCATTATGACAAATTAAACTCTATCATTTCAGAATGTGCCTTCTCATTATTGGTAACTGCTCATTTGGACACATAAGGGCATACTTACAGAGTTTGTATCTTTGCCAGATTCGATATAGAGAGAGCGATCTCCCCTGTTAATCCATTCGAGGACAAGTTCCTATTTACATATTTCGTCACATCACCAAGACATTTGAAATGAAAATGAAAACACCAATAAGTTCACAAAGACAAACTTACAAGGTTGTAATTCGTCTTAGGGACTCGTAAGCATGATAGCTACAGTTTAGACCTTCCCATGAGTAAGCTTGAGGGGAACATGGATCTCCTTGCCAGTTTTTTCTAATTTTATAAGTTTCCTTGATGTTTGTGATTGCAACAACTAGTATTGTAAGACGGAAACAGAAAACCCCATCAAAATCACTCATTTGCCGAACTGGTGAGGCAATAATGGACAGAAATGAAAGCTTCTGTAAGAGAACTTACCATCTTCTTGGTCTGTATCCCGTTCTAGGAATTCTTTCACCTTATAAATCTCAAAAGCATTGAGTATGGGTGGAAGACTAGAGCTCTCAGCCTTCAAGATTGAAAAATTGTTTTGTAGTCCGCCAAAAGCTTTAGGGCTAGAAATAGTAGTTGTGTACAAGTAAGGAGGAGTAACTGGTCCATAAAAGTGCTCTCCATTCCTAGTGATGTTGAACTGTCTAGACTGGTTGGGTTCAAGCTTTTGAACTTCTGCAAAGTGCATGTATATATGATATTCTGCATTGCTATCATTAGAAGGCAACCAAGAAATATTCAAAGGATCATTTTCATCTCTCGGCGTGGTGGCAGTACTCATGACAACGGACGGTGGATTGTATTTATTGTGATAAGAAGAGTTAACGGGGAATGGTGTACTTAATTGTGCCTCAACGTCATTATATGCACGCGACCAGACACGATCAAAAGTATCAAATGGAAACCTGAAATGAAACACTGCCACATTATTTGATAAACAAACATAAATAATATCATATTATTCAAGGATCAAGAAACTTATGATTTTCTAGGAGTTCAAGGATTCACCTGTATCCTCTACGAGTATCCATTTGACCAGTGTCATATCGTGAAACAAGTTCCAAGGAACCCATTTGTGTTTGATAAGTCTCGTTAGGTAAAGGCCTTAGCTCTATAGCTGATATAAAAGGAATCCCAGAGCCTATGTCCACCAAACAAACATGAATGTACTTCCGCAAGGGGGTATGTATGAGCTCCTTCTTCTTGTCAGTTGATGCATCCTTAAACCTCACAGTATCCCACAAGTTAGCTCCAATATGTAGTTCGAATTCTGGTAGCTTATTATCACCATCATAATTTCCATAAAAGAAACTTGCTCGAATCAAATACTTCATTCCACTTGTGACATCTATTTTGTAGCAGTTCCTGATTCCTTCTGGGAATCTCCTAAGAGTCCAGTATGGCTGTGAATAGTTATTTCTTTGATTGGGCCAAACTAACTTACTTTCACCAGTGTCTATGAACCTTGCATCTGAAATGTACTTGATGCCTGAATTCACGTCAGTGTAGCTAACATTTTCAGCTATGCCACAATCAATGCTGATGAAGCCTGCAGACACATTTACTCTCTTAGCTTCTATATACTTCTATGAATGAAATCTCCAATCAAAAGAAATATAATAATTAGCATATCATTAATACACCATTGACATTTATACCTGTTTGATCTGTTTGATCTTGGGCATGAACAAGGAATATAAGACTAAAAGCAAAGAACAATTGCATGAATATCAATGACATAATTCTTGATAATACTTCAGGAAACATGTAGAGAGAAAGTTTATTTTAAAACAAATATCATGACTGGGGGAACTCTGCTTTTGGTGCCTACCATCACTTTATGAATGAGGAACACCATGGTCCATCTTCTAGAGTTTACTTTGACCACAAATCAACTCACTAGTCGGACTACCTAATGTTTCAATCACATGATATACAACCGCAATTGCAGCTAATTAAGCAAACAAGTCCATACGCCAAAACTAGTAGTGTAGGAACGTTGATCTTTCCATTTTTGGGTAATGTGAGCCAAAATAGATGTTGAGAATACAATATCTTGAACCATATATGATATATCAACTTCATAGTGATTCCTTAAAATCAAAAATTGGAGAGAACGAAAAAAAAAATTTGGGTTTTATTCCAAATAGCTTTTATACAAGATACAGTATGATTTCCTCAAAACTCATGAATTGTCGCTAACGTGTAAACTGAACTTCAATCCAATCAAACAAATTGGTAATCACTCCAAAATACCAATAGACTGCATTGCATATGACACAAAGGTCCATCCTACTTCCCTTTTTCTTGACAAAGACAAGAAGTTCAACTAGGATTTATGTCCTGTCCTGTGCCAAATTGGCTCATACACTACATCAATTACTTGTAGAAAACTTTACTCAAGTGAAAAATCCACAAGTGAACAAGATCCAAAGACGTAAAAATTAAGGCAAATGAGAACTACAAGTAACTACTAACTAATACAGCATACAGCCAAGTCAAGTCAAACGAAATAGCTGCTGCATCAATCAAGAATTAATGAGTTGGGTGGTCCACTGGTCCTGGTCCTAGTCAAGGTGGGAAATTTCTCCGAATTCTCATAGAACTAATGTTAACCCTAATGCTGGTCAAATTTCCACAATTTGCAGGAATTGTAATAGGACCAGTTTTGGCAGCAACACGGCTAATAATACGTTCAATAGGTCAACAGGTCAATACCAGATTAGCATCTTCTCCAGAAAACAATATTTCCTACATCTGGGAGGGAATTTCTTGAGCGTTAATTTGTATCTCCCATTATTTCATTAATAAACAGAGTTCAAACATAACCAACAAATAAATTTCATGAAGCCTGGCAGTTGCTGAGTTGGTGCCCCTATTCTCGAACATAACAGACAACCCAGTAATCAAAGTTTCAATCCTGAAAAACATAATACTTGAAACCTCATTCCTCTAGACCCAGAATCCGGAATCTCTAACCCTCTAAGAATTTTGTTTTGGCTTTGTGTAGGACAACTGCAAAACCCAAATAGATATTCCATCGACACAATTCAAATGAAGCCAAGTGAAAAAGACTGACCTTTGAGAGGTCAGAGGTTGAGTGATCTCCGAAAGCAAATGCGGGCATTATTTCAGAGGTTTCAAGCGAAGCATAAGACAGAGGAGCGTTGCTTACGGCTTCACTGGATGGAGTGCACGTTCGCCTTATTCTAGTAGCCGAAATGTTTGTGATCGGGTCGGTCCCATCTCGGTTCTCGAAAAGTAAAATAACCCACCCGAACCGAGTATCTAGGTGTTTGTTCTCGGCCTCGGTTCCATATTAAACTGTCAAAACTGAACCGATATCAAAACTAAGGATTAAAATCTCTATATATCCGATATATCCCTATATCATAATTTTGGGAGACATTATCATAATTTTCTTCATATGAAAAATTGTTCAATTCTACCACTGTAGAAGATTGTTCATACTTGAGACAATTACTCATCTCTCGAATATTTGTTGAATGTGATTTTTCTTTATGTGAATTTTTTTTACAGATATTTCTTTAATATATCAAAAATATATCTTAAATATCCTAAATATCAGAGATATTTCTTATATATCGGAGATAAATATCTTTAATATTTAACGGTATCAGAGAAATATCAGAGATATGGTAGAAGATAATAAGATATTTACCCTTTAGATATATCGGTCATTCGAAGAAAAAAAATATATCTATCAGATATATCGCAGAGATTTTAATCCTTGGTGCGGCATGCTTCTTGTGGAAAGTTGACCATTATTTAAGGAATTTTTAAGACTTAATTATATTATATATTATTTGACTATATATGAGAGCTCTTTTAGTGAGGACCTTAAGTTGAGAACTTTTTAGTTTATGGTTTAAAAAACATTTTTTATTATCACATCTTAACATCTAATCCGTTCAATTTTTAAGCCTATATAAATAGATTGGTCATACCAATTTTCAGTCAAATCGGTGATCGTTAAAGTAACAAACTAGATCAAATTAATGGACGAACCAAATCTGTCAAACATGAACCGTTAAAATTCATAATTGGTGAATCACACTTATGAATGTATTAACGATTTGGGTCAATTACATAGAAGTCTACTTGGAGACATTTTTTCTCATATAAGTCCACCTAAACATTTTTACCCACATAAGTCCACCCAAGCCTAAATAAAGTCTTATATTAGGTATTAAAGTTTAATAAAATTACAGACTGTCATCCAACCAAAAAATTAGATTTTCTCTCTTATATTTACAAAAATACCACTAATATAAAAGGTCAACAATCACAAATGGTCTCCGGTTGACTTCCGGCGAGGACTCCGGCCGACCTCCGATGAACTTTCCGGCCGACCTCCGGCGAATTTTTCGGCCAACCATTTGTGAGGATTCTAGCGACCACAAAAGCTACTATTACTGACAACAAAAGATACTATCGCCGACAAAGAAAGCTACTACCACTGACAACAAAAGATACTATCGATAACAAAAAAAATTGCTGCCACCAGCAAAGAAAACTATTACCGATAGGAACAAAAGCTACTACCACCAGACAAAAAAAACTACTACCATTGATAACAAAATATACTACTGATAGACAAAAAAAAAAGACAAAAAAAGCTACTGCCACTATTGATAGCAAAAAAGCTACTGCCACTAATAAAAAAGCTACTACAGATAGCAACAAAAGCTACTACCACCAGCAAAAAAAGCTACTACCATTGACAACAAAATATACTACTGATAGCAAAAAAAGCTACTGCCACCAGCTACTACCGATGGCAACGAAAGCTATTACCGCCAGCAAAAAAACTACTACCACTGACAACAAAATATACTACTGATAGCAAAAAAATTATTACCACCAGCAAAGAAAGCTACTACCGATGGCAACAAAGACTACTACCGTACCATTGACAACAAAATATACTACTCATAGCAAAAAAAACCTACTGCCACCAGCAAAGAAAGCTACTACCGCCAGCAAAAAAAGACTACTACCACTGACAACAAAATATACTACTGATAGCAAAAAAAGCTACTGTCACCAGCAAAGAAAGCTACTACCGATAGCAACAAAAACTACTACCGTCAGTAAAAAAAGCTACTACCACTAACAACAAAATATACCACTGACAACAAAATATACTACTGAGAGCAAAAAAAGCTACTACCACAAGCAAAGAAAACTACTACCATTAGCAATAAAAGCTATTACTGCCAGCAAAAATGCTACTATTGCCACCAACAAAAAATACTACAGTCAGCAACAAAATATACTACCACCAGCAGCCAAAACTACTATTGCCACCAATAAAAGCTACTACCATAACCCACAAAATATACTACAACCACCAACAAAAATACTATCTAAGTAATACAAAATCTACTCGATCTGTCAAAATATACTACCACAATGACAAAAATGTACTACAACTGTGTTGAAAATATACTACACTCTAAGACCTTTACAAATTTGAAATTTTGATTGCATTCATCTCATACACTATCGGAACACGATCACATTATTTCTCTTCCACTAAATTTCTATCGAATGAAGAGCAACATCAACACAAAACATCACTCTACTCTTTGTTTACAATTTCTCAAAACCAAAGAAAATAGACTCCAGCCAAATTACAAACGCATCTTACCATGCAATGGACTCAAACACTATACAAGCTACCAAGGAAAACTATCAAATATATATGGAGAAATCTGAGGGCAGATAATCGATGTAGGACCGGAGCCGACCTCCAGCCAACCTCCGGCAGACCGCTTCTGAACACTGAAAATTGAAACCCTAAGATGACGTCTTCGCCGTCGACGGTGGATCTGCCACCATGAAGGTCAACGACGATATGGGGAGAAAGATCTGGTAGATCTACTAAGGCGCAGAAGATCTCTACTTTAGTAGAGGAGGCGCGTGACTAGTCGGGCGCCGAGCAGGAGGTGGACGATGTCGTTGTCGTAATCAGTTGGATCTTGTAGATGCGATCGAGGCCGAAGAAAAGGTCGTCGAGGCATCGTTGACGGTCGATCCAAATTCCAGCGTCATCGTCAGAAATAAAATCGAGGATGATAGAAAATCGTCGTCGAGGTGGTGGTGGCTTCGTCCTAGCGACAGCGTCAAAATCAAAGGTGGAAGAATGGAGAGAGAGAGAGAGAGAGAGAGAGAGAGAGAGAGAGAGAGAGAGAGAGAGAGAGAGAGAGAGAGAGAGAGAGAGAGAGAGAGAGAGAGAGAGAGAGAG